>NC_143514.1:73458817-73733817 GCF_031878675.1 Megascapheus bottae | reverse complement strand
TCTTCTTGCTGGTTATTTTTGGAGATGGAATCTCTGTGGACTTTTCTGCCTGTGCTAATCTCAAAACTTGATTCTCCATATCTCAGCTTCTTGAATAGCTAATATGGTAAGGGTAAACCACCAGTGCCTGGCGACACCTCCCAAATCTTGAGTAACAATACTGGGACCAACTTATTTACCTTCTCCACTCACTACAGTGGATCACACTTGAAAGCCACTGGGCTGCTTTCAATCCTTCATAATGGCTGGACAGTTGATTCTCCTCCTTCCCTTCCTGAAACCCACCTCACCCACCACCCCATGCCTCTTCTATAACCACCCATCAGCTGGAACAGCTTTGGTTCCACCAAGCCAGTTCCCTTGTCTTGTCTGCTGGGTTTTTCCCATGCCAACACCTCATACCACTGTCCCCCCCACACACCGCCCCATTCTGCCTCCTTGATCTGGCAAACTCCCCATCTTTTAAGACTTAACTGCTCTTGTTAAAATCACAATGGCCTCTGTGTTGCCAGATCTAGTGATCACAGTTCTTGTGTAGCTTCTGAATTTCGTAGTACACAATTGACTTCCTAAATCTTTCTCTTCTTCACCTTTCCTTCCCATAATACCTTGCGGTCCTCCTCTGATCTCATGGACCAATTCTTCTCAGTCTCTTCCTCCATTTATATATGCTCTCATGTGTCCCTTCAAAAAATATTAATTACTGTGTGCTAAGCTCTTATGCTTCACAGAAGGCAGTGAATACAACAGAACTCGTGGTCCAGTGGAATTGGATTCGAGGCAAATCGTTATGGATTCTTTACCCTAAAGTCAACATCTGAATGATGCTTGTCTTACTTCATGGCTTTAAGTCCTACCCATACATTGTTGGCCTTCACTAGCACTAGCCCTAGGTGAGAACACCCCCCCCCCCCGCACCAACTCTACACTCATAGATCCAATGTCAGTTGACATGCCCACCTGGATCTCTATGGGATACCTCAAACTTAACTGTGTTGAAGACAGTATGGATTCCCCCTCTCCCAGGCCAAACCTGTTTCTCCACCTGTCATTTTCCATTTCAAGGATGCCACATTCCACCCAGTTACTCAGACACAAGCCCTAGAGTCATCCTGATTCCTATCTTTTCTTCTCACCACCCCAATCCATCAGCAGTTCTGTTGGCCCCACCTCCAAAATGTGCCCCAGAACTTTCCACTTCTCTTTCTCCCTCCACCCCTTCTACTTCCCTAGACCACACACACACACACACACACACACAAATTCATTCCACTCTTCCATTGATACCCAATACCTAGATGCCTTCCTCACACTTCAGCCCAAGTCATCTCTAAAAATGTAAGTCAGGTCCTGTTTCTCCTCTTCTTAAAACCTCCAGAACATAGTGTGGGAGAAGATATTCATAACAATTACAAGAGACAATAGATTAGTGACTTAAATATATAAACAACTCCCACAGATCAACTAGAAAATAAAGACAGCTTTGTAGAAAAATGGCCAAGGGATGCAGACAGAGAATTCATAAGAAAAGAAATCCCAAGAGCCAACAAACAGAAAATTACACATTTAACCCCTCTAGTCATCAGGAAAGCACAAATTAAAACGAGTTACATTTTAATACCTAAAACACTCAATTTTTTTAAAGACTGACAAGATCAACTTTTGGCAAAGGTACAATGAAGCAAGAATTATCAGTGCTGCCAGTAGGAAAATAGATTAATGTGACGGCTCCAGGGAACCAAGTGGCAACTTCTTGTACTGTAATGCTGAAAATGTGCCTATCCTGCCATCTCCTAATCCTCACTTTCAGATGAGGTGCGACCATACAGAATAGGATGCATTCAGTTGTCATTTATCCAATACCTGGTAGCAACCCACACCACTGTAGAAAGTCAGCTGTCTCTCCCTGCAATCATAGACTGACTGGGAGCTGCTCTGGCTGCCACTCCCTTCGCCAGAAAAAGAGCATACTGCAGTGAGATAGCCTGGGAGAAGGTCAAACCCAACAGCAAGCTAAGCTCTGGTGGCTCACACCTGTCATCCTACTAACTCAGGAGGCTGAGATCTGAGGAGCATGGTTCGAAGCCAGCCTTGGGCAGGAAAATCCATGAGACTCTTATCCCCAATGAACTACCAAAAAGCCAGATGTCAAGTTGTGGTAGAGGACAAGACTTGAGGAAAAGAAAAGAAAAAAAGAAAGTTCTGGGACAGTGCCCAGGCAGAGTTTAAACTACAGAACTGGCACACACACACACACACACACACACACACACACACACACACACACACACCTTCTGGTTTTAACTTAACACAGATTGGTTTCCAACCAATATAAAGTTGAAAAAAAAAATCCTAACTCAGGAAGAATCTGTACAGCAGTTACAAATATGGTTCAGATTTCTTAGGCCTGGAGATGTTTGACACAGAGATGAAGACAGACTTGAAATTCTTCGTGGACAGTGGTCCTTCCCTTCCCCTAGGGAGCCTTCTGGAATATCCCAGATTCTCCACGAGCACACACTCCTCTGACACAGAGACCCAGACCAAAAGACCCTTGTAGCCAGACCTGCTCTTGCTCGAGAGAGCAGGGTTCAGCTGGGCAATGCAGAGACACAGAGCATGAGCCCTGGCCTTGAAGCTCTGGGGAGACTCAGACAGCAAAGACCGACTTTCTCAGTTCTTAGTTCTGCTCTGTAAAAACCCAGAGGTATGCTGAGCTGATTGCAGCCTCCCGCTTCTGAACACGAGACCATGCTGGACGACTCCCTTGCCATCTGAGAACACAGAACAGGGACCAGGCTGTGGATGCTGACGATGGCATGCAGGGACTGTAACGGCTTAGTCTCTCCTTTCTCTACCTTTAGAACTTGTCCACACAAAATTTGTTTATGAGTGTGTCCTATAGAATGTAAGACGTTGACCTAAAAGAAAAAAAACATTAGCTAACATAACCCTACATCTACTTTTAGAAAAAAGAATCCGACCATAGGAAGATGATATTGACACTGTTTGTGCGAATTTCAAAGTAAAATAAGCAGCCAGGCCAACCTCTGGTGCCTCATGCTGGTCTTCCTCTTGACTTGGGAGTCTGAGATCTGAGGATTGCAGTTCAAAGCCCACCAGGGCAAGAACGACTTTGAGGTTCCTCTCTCCAATTAACCAGCAAAGAACCAGAAGAAATACAAGAAAACTTGCTTTTCATGATACTCAGGGTAAAATCACAACTTCCTGCTTGGGACTGAAAGGCCTCTTCCTATGACTCTATCTCGATCTCAGACACTTACCAAGCCCCTGCCTTCCCATTAACTTTAGTCTCTGCCTGGCACTTCTCCTTTAGCCTCTCCCAAGCCCTCCTCTGTCTCTTGGCCTATTTCTTTTCCTTTTCCTTTCGTGTGGGGGGGGGGGCTTGAATTCAAGGCCTCACTTGCCATTTTTGTTCAAGGATGACACTCTACCACTTGAGCTATGTCTTCACTTCTGACTGGTGATTAATGGGAGATAAGAATTTCTTAGACTTTTCTGTCCCAGCTGGCTTCAAAGCATGATCCTCAGCTCTCAGCCTCCTCATTAGCTAGGATTATAGACGTGAACCCCCAGCACCCAACTTCTTGGCTTATTGCTTTGCTGTCATCCATTACACTGTAAGTTCCAGGATGATAGGAATGTTTCCATTCTTATGCATGGCATATCCCCAAGGGATGGCATTTAGGAGGTGCTCAGTAGAGGTTTGTTGGATGAATAGGTGCAACTTCTTCCAGGAAGTCCTCCCTAAATTCTTATAGTAAGAAGCACCCTTACCTCTTCATTCCTCCATGTTTCCACTTAATCCTGGAATGTCTGACCTCATCTGGGATCTCAAACACATTTTCCAGTCACAGGCCATGTGTCACATGTGTGTGCTTGCTGTATTCTCTGGAGCAAGGGTTCTCAGAGTTCATGAAAGGGACCTGTGACATGAACACTTGCCAGTTCCCTGACACCACTGTCTTTCACATGGCTTGTCATAAGCTAAACCCTCCAGACTGTGGGCAGCTTGAGGAGGGGGGCTGCCAATTATCACTGCTCCCTAACTAGAACAAAATAATGAATGAATGAATGAATGAATGTTTTCAGAGCCTGACAACCAGGCTCACATTTGTTCTCAGACATCTCAGAAGTCTGAAGGAACAGAAGTTGGAACATAGAGGAAACAGCAGGCTTCCCTCAGAGCAAGAATGACTTGGTGTTCAGCTCTGGTGTCTGCCAGAGCCCCAGATGGGGCTCCTTCTGCCCCTCCAGCCCATCCGGCCTGAGCCCAGCTCCTGGGACCAGTCTCATTTCCATTCCCAGCCCAGGGATGGCCCCAGGGGTGGGTCAGGCCCTCCTCCCTCCTCTTCCCTCCTCCGCTCTCCTCCTCCCTCCTCCTCCCTCCTCCTCAGAGCACGGGTGTTCTGTGCAATCACCGGGCTCAGCAGCCCCATGGAAACCCCACAACAAGCCTCCAAAACAGACCAAACCCTCCCAGGAAAACCAAGGGGCGAGGACAGGGCCTCCTTCACCAGCACCTTAGGAATCTAGAAATTCCGGTGGGGCCAACCAGGTCTCGTGTGGGACCGCAGACCTTCTTCCATGTAGGGACTTCCCAAGCTCCAAGGTGAGTCCCCACCCACCACGGGAGCCAAAGTCTTTGTCCAAGGCCTCCGTATCCCACCATGTCCTCCATGTCAACGTGGGGACAGGAGCGCTTCCACCCAGTCGGCAGCCATCTCCAGTGGATTTGCTCACTCTCAAAATGTATAGCAAATTACACCACTGTGTACATTATGAGATATGTAGGTATTCAATGTACAAAGCAGAAAGCTTGAAGGGACAAGATTTTTTAAACATATATGCTTATCCCCATCTGTGGAGTAAACACCTCCCTGAGATGTTCCCAAATGACGCCCAAGCAGGCTGGGCCCTTGAGCATGGTGAAGAGTATTTTCTAATATTGGCTTCCATGGATACACAGGCCTATAGTGTTCCAGGCCCTGAGCTACGTGACCTACTTTGTTTACCTGTTTGTTTGGTTGTGATGGGGTCTTGCTATGTTACCCAGGCTAGCCTTGAACACTTAAGCTTACATAGTTCTCCCACTTTGGCCTCTGAGGTCTGGGTTTACAGAACTTGGCCAACTGTCAACATTTGTTTAAAGTTTTTAAAGTAGTTATACAAAGGGGTTTCCAATTCAACAAATCAGCTGTGAGCAGAATGCCTCCCGATCCATGTCACCCCTTTTTATTGTCCCCTCATCTTTCCCAGTTCAGTCCACGCGCATTGAATGTACTGACTGTATTTGCCCACCTTCCCCTTTCCCTTCGTGTGCCTCCTCCTCTTGACCTCCTCCCCATCACCTACATTTTCATAAATTTAATCTGCACAATGCCTGTGAACACCATGGGGCAGAACAGGAAGTGAGGACACAAAAGGCGATGTGACTTGCCTCCAAATCCCTCCTCAGCCCACAAGTGGCAGAGCTGAGATTCAAACAGGGCCCCTGTGACATTCATAGCACCTTAGGGTCACTTTCTGTGCAGTCACACAGGGCTACAAGAGATTACTCCAGCCTCATAGCAACCCTCACGAGGAGATCATGACATCCCCATTTAATGGATGAGCCTCAGAGAGGCTCAGGAGTCTACCCCAGGCCACACGGGGAGGTACCTGATGGGCAGAGCCCATGCCTGGCCAACTCCAAAACTTGCTCTGAACCCAAGCATAGAAGCACGCTCCAAACAGGGCAGAGGCTGGGCAGGCTAGGCCACACTGCTTGCTCTCCACTCCCTGCTTGAGTCAAGGTCCAGGGAAATCCTTCTGTAGGTTGAGTTTCTAAGACATGTACTTACAACGACTGGCTAACATGAATGAGCTTAGATGAACGAATGAACTAAGAAATCCATAGACACATGGATGAATGAATTCCTCCTTTGCAGAACATGTCTGTGTTTCCTCCATGAGAGGCAGACTCAGGAGCTCAGGACACCTGCTCCCCAGGGTCCAGAGGCCTCCTCTGTGGGTGGCAGGGAACACGGGGTGCCTGGTATGCTCCTGGAGGATCCCTGCCCCTGCCCTCTCATATCCACTCTTGCATCTCCACTGAGAATTTCCCCTACCTCAGGGAGGTGGCTCCCATTCTACAGGACGAAGACCCTACTGCACAGAGAGGAGAGTCACACAGGAAGACGGTGGCAGAGGGGCGATGTCGCCTGTCTGTCCCACTTTTTCTTTTGCCTTCTCTGGTTGTAGTACTTGGACAGAACCTAGGGCCTCACACACACTCGGCAAGCAAGTGCTCTGCCAGGGAGCTCACCACGGTTCCTGCTGCCACCAGGGTAACTAGACGGGATTATGGGGGGGCCTGTCCCAAACCCACAGGCCAGGAAGAAGCATCCCGCTCCTCATGTGGAGAGAAATGCAAGGGAAACAAAGACATTCCAAGGCTCCCAGTCAGACAACACGGCCAGACTCAGAGAGGTTCCGGGAGCTGATTGCCTTAGACAGCGCTGGACCAGGGGCGATGGAGAATGAGGGGCCTCGTAGGGAGTGAGCCTGAAGAGAGAGGCTCCCAGGAGCTGGGGGACAGAATCAGCCATGGCCCCACCCTGCAACCCTTCCTGATGGTGCACAGCCTCATCAGGGAGTGGAGCAGAAAGGGCAGAACTCTCTCTAGAGTGGGCACAGGCCTGCAGTTCCCAACCCCCAAGGCAGCCCAGCCTGGGCCCTGCCTCGTCTGCCGGGCCCTCACCAGACAGTGAACACAAAGGGCCTCACAGGCAGACAGACAATTCAGCCCTTTCAGACCCAGGGCCCGGATGCGGGGCAGCATTCCTGATCACTCTTTCTCATGGGCTCCTGTAAGCAATCCCTTCAAGTAGCCACCCTGAGAACAGTAGAGCTCCCAGAAGCAGGTTGGGACTCTTCTGAAGCAGACAGGAAGCTAGACCCTAAGATCCCACATTTCCTTGCAGTGCAGGGGATGTACAGAGAGCCCAGCTGTCACAGTGCCACAGAACTACAGTGGCAGCAGCCAGATCACAAGCCCATGAGGCTGGGGCAGAGGGGTCGTCACAGCACACCACCAATTGTTCAGAGCACACTCAAACCACCAATTACTAAAATCCTCGAATGGCCCGAGGAAGCACGCCTCCCGGCATGACCCTCATCAGTCCCTAGAGCCATGCTCTGCAGAGCAGGAAGGAGCCTTAGGTATCAACCACCTGATCGAAGGAAATTCAGTCCATGTGCAAACTGGGGCTGGTAGCCACGCCTCACTAGCCACTCTCTGTACAGAAAATGGACAAGGGCAGCAGCCTGCGCTCTCAGCTCCCCAGTTCCACTTCTGACAGTGTCAGCGGGCCTGCGTTCAAGCCCTTCCAGGTGTCACCATCTGAGGCTCTGTGAACCCCAGTGTCCGGATGATGTGTTTAGCAAGTCCAAACAGGCCTGGATTCTTCCAGTCGAGCCCTGTTCCCCTGCCTAATAAGGGAGGATGAAGCATCCTCATGATTTTACCTGGGACGCTGCCTGCTGGTGACCACACAGTGACAGTGAGCTGGTCTTCCTGACTTTCAACCTACAACACCCCTTGCTTCATCAGGGTTCCTTCGGGTTGACGCAGGGACCCACAGAAAACACGGGTTTACTTTTTAAGGTCCTATCATGTGCCACACTGAGGGACATTACTAAGACAAGTGACACCCACCTCCACCTCATACACACACATGCACACACACACACGCACACGCACACGCATACACACACACGCACACGCATACACACACACACACACACACACACACACACACACACACACAGATATGGAAATCTACCCAAGACAGAGAGACAGAAATTAAGGAAGGCATCATGAAAAAGACAAGCATTGAAATGGAACCATTATCAGTTTTTGACTTGACCTTGATGAAGAAATAATACTTACTTAGCTTTCCACCCAAAATGAACAACATATGAAGAACAACTTCTGCCAAACATTAAAAAACAGTAATAGCAGGATATGATCCCTACCCTGCCCCCAAAACCACATGCCAGAGTACCACAGAATTGTGCCAACAGAGGCCATCAGAGACACTGCATTCCTGATTGAGTCACAGGGCCATTGTAAGGGAATGTCCCAGAACCATTAGTGATGAAAACCTAAAACCACCGACTCTAAAAAAGCACAGTCCACCAGAAACTTCTAGAGAGGAAAAAAAGGAAATCTACCTGAAAAATTCATTGGATGGGATGAACTACAAGAAGAAGAAAATGAACCCTGAAAATACAGCAAGAGAATTTATCTAAACTGAAGTGGAGAGAGAGGGAGGACAAAGAGAGGAAGAGAAAGCGGGGGAGGAGACAAGGAAGGAAAGGAAGGGAGGAAAAGTAAAGGAAGGGAAGGGAAGAAGGGAAAAGAAGGAGGAAGGAAGGAGAGGAGGGAGAAATGAAGAAAAGAAGGAAAGGAAGGAAAAGAAAAACCTAGAAAACAATGAACAGAGTCTAGTGACCTGTGTGATAAGATACCAGAAGATCTCATGTGCATTACTGGAGTTCAAGAAGGAAAGCAGAAGTGAAAGACAAAGTAAGAAAGTATATTTAAAAAATAATGGCTTAAAACTTTTTAAATTTGGTAAAAGTGATAAACCCTCAAGTCCAAGAAGCTCAAAAAACTCCCAGAAGGATAAACAGAAAGACTAATCTCCAAAGTATAGCATGATCAAATCACCAGAATCAGTGATAAAAAGAAGAAATTTAAAGAGAAAAGGATACGTAATCTACAGCTAACGACGGAGTGCAGACTCTGCACCCGAAACTATGCCAGCCCAAAGACCACGGAACCTCTCTGAAAGAAACCTACTGTCCACAAGAGTCCTTCATCCAGTAACAATGCCTTGTAAGGAACAAAAGAGATAAAGGAAAACTTTTCCAGACAAACAAAAGCTGAGAGAACTGGTCCCCGGCAGACCTGAGCTACAAGAATTCGGAAAGGAAGTGTTACAGCAGAAGAAGGATGGTGCTAGATGGTGATTCGACGTACACAAAGGACTGGTAGGTGCTCGAGACGGTAAATATGTGAGCTAATGTAAAGGTGTGCCCCTCACTTGTCAGTTCTAACGTGACAAGAATAGTGCCTGGTGTTGAAACTGCACACAAACAGAAAACATGCCACGAGACCATAGAGAAGACACTGGAGGTGCAAGTGGATAAGTCGCAAGCTTCTTCCACAGGGAAGTCATCATCGTGGGTCTTTTCTGTACATTTTTTTCAGTTGTGGGGCACAGTCCTTGAGGGTTTTTTTTTTTGCTCAAAGCTTTCTGTGTTCTGGTGGTTAATTGGAGGTAAGAGTCTCACAGACTTTCCTGCCTGAGCTGGTTTCGGATGGAAATCTTCAGATCTCAGCCTCCGGGGTGGCTAGAATGACAGGTATGAGACCTAGATATGCACCTAGCTCCTTTTCTATATTCTATCAATCAGTGATTACTACTATTTCTATCAGGATTACTTCAGTGATTAACTAGGACATTTAATAATTAAAGAGAAACTATAAAACTCCTGTCTTTCTGTAGAGCTTCAAAGTACTTGAAGCAAGTATAAGACATACCTGAAAGGAGAAACACATACACACACACATCCAGTATTAGGGCTGGAAATTTCCGCACTCCCACAATCCACAGAATGGATAGACAGAAAGTCCAGAGAGAGACAGAGGGTCAGTGGTGATGTAGGAGACTTGACTTCTGTCAGCCAGCTTGACCTCACTGACCTTGCCAGAACACCCTACCTGCTGGCCGAGTGCACATCTGGGTACACAGCACACTCACCAAGCCACACCACTCTGTAGCCAGGGCACAAAACAAGTGTACACATGTTAAGGGACTGACATCACACTCTGAGTCTGGACAAAGGGTAAGGTAAGGAAGTGGAAAGGTGGCAGCCAAGTGAGTCCCAGGGGAGGGTGGTGCTGGCAGGTTACTGCCCGGGCCCGGACACCTGGCTCCTCTCAGACAGGTCAGGAGTCAGGAGGAACACTCCTGGGAGACTATGGCCTCTGTCACGGGTGAGCAGGCAATAAAGACGCCAAGATGAGTACCTGTTTTCCCTCCTTTCAGTTTTCTAAAATTTTCTCAGTATACCCAGCGTCAAGACCCCTGTGCCTGCCCTCCCTGCTCCCTCTCCAAACTGTTCTAGAAAGATCCATCAGAGCTAGTAAGTCCACTCAAGAGCTTCTGCGTGTCCATCCCAGCCTCCCCTTCAATGCCAATGGTTAACGAGTTGTGAGTCTCATGGACCAACCTCACATGGATCTTCCAGGCTGGTCCTTCCCTCCCCACTCCCAACGTCCAAGTCAACCCTCACTCTGCTCCTGACCACAGCTGCCTCCCAGTCACCATCCCTTCGGTCCACTCCTGCCTTCCATCTGGCTCCACCCTGATGCCCAGAGGAGACTTGACTTCATTATTTTCCATGACTTCAAGTTACATAATGAGCGTGGCGCTCATGGCTCATGCCTGGAATCCTAGCGACTCAGGACTTCATTGAGATCTGACAATCACAGCTGAAAGCCAGCCCAGGCAGAAAAGTCCATGAGACATCGGTCTCCAATTAGCCAGCAAAAAGCCAAAAGTAGAGCGCCAGTTTTAAGTGGAAAAAGCTAAAGGACATTGCCCAGGCCCTGAGTTCAAGCCTCAGTACTGGCGCACACACACAAAGCAAGGTCACATGATGAGACATACTTTTTTTTTGGGGGGGGGTATGTGTGTCAGTACTAGAGCTCGAACTCAGGGCCTCACACTCTCATTTAGATTTTTCTCTCAAGGCTGGAGCTCTACCACTAAGCCATGACTCCGCTGCTGGCTTTTTGCTGGTTAATTCAAGAATCTCTCCGATTTGTCTGCCTGGATTGGCTTCAGACAGATTCTCAGATCCCAGCCTCCTCCCACCCGAGTCACCACCCCTCAAGACATACTTCTTGCCAGCCTATATATCTAATCCAAGTCAGCAAAATTCAAGTTAATACAAAGTGAAATCGGAGCCCCCCTGACCCATGACTGTAATCCTAGCTGCTTTGGAGGCTGAGATGGGAAGATCATGGTGCCAGGCCAGCCAGGGCAGAAAAGTTCTTGAGACCTCATTTGCTATCACCGTAGCAATGACAGGAAGCCTCAAGGGGGCAAGGCCCAGGCGCAAGTCCAACAGGAAGTAAGACCCTATGCCAAAGGAGGCAGCAAATAGGGATAGAGCTGTGTCTCAGTGATCCCAAACCCCACTGTTTCTCAAGTACCTGTATTCCCTGCCATGTCTCTTTAACTCCACCCCTCACCTCATGAGACCCAGAGCAAGTGCCACCTCTGCCAGGAAGACCTCCCCCCACACACACTGCCCCCCTTGATGGGGGAGCGTGCCCATCTCTGCATTCCCACAGTGCCCTGCGCGTGCCAGCACGGCCCCATGAACCACAGAATTCTGCCATTGCCTGCTTAGCTCTAGGTCACCTCCTCAGGGTCAGGGGCTGACCAGCTCAGGACCTGCCACACGCAGCAACTGTGGGTATGTGGTGACAGAGATACAACAGCAACAGTCATCCTGTGGGTAGTGCTTCATGCATGCCAGCTTGCTTACCACGAAGCCCAATGGTTGTACTGTACTGTCTGCACTTGACATGCAAGGAAACAGAGGCACAGAGGCAAAATACCTGCTGAGGTTGCACAGCAAATAAAGAGCTGAATTGGGATTAAAGTCTAAGCCGAGTCTATGTTCTCTTTCTTTGTGCTGCTAGGAAAAGGAAAGAAGGGAAGAAGGGAGGGAGGGAAGGAAGGGAGAGAGAGAGGACTGAAATCTGCCTGCTTGTACTTCCCTCCATGGTTGAGATGACGGCACACACCACCTCTCCCAGCCATTGACTGAGATGGATGAGAGGAAGTCTCAAGAACTTTTCTGCCCAGCGGGCCTCTAACTGAGATCTTCTTTCTGCCTCCCAAGCGGCTGGGATTCTAGGCTTGAGCTTCTGTCTTTGTTTTCAGGCTGGGTCTGGAGACCCAGGATCCCACTCCAGCCGGTCCCGGGAGCCACATATAAATCCACTGCCAGCCCCTCATCCTCGGTCCCAGTGCAAGTAAACAGGTGCACTGAAGGAGAAGGGATAGAGAGACAAGCTGCGGGAGGGAGGCCGCTCCGAGGCCAGGTCAGCTCCAGGTCACGGGGCCCCACTGTCTGGGAGGAAGAAGGCCACCAGTGTCCTGCCGAGGGAGGACAAGCAGGGCCTTGTTCTCTTCTGCGCACTCCAGAGCAGACTGTTTATGAGGACACCTCAAGTCTGAAGCTCTGACTTGCCCTGCCACCCTGGCTCTCTTTCTGGGAGCCTGATTAGGAGGAGGAGGTACCCAGACTTCAGGGACTACCAGGAAACCACAAGCTTCAAATGGTTCCTGCAGGATCGTCCCTGCAGTTGGGCCTCTGATCCTCTCCTTTTAAAAGGCCCTAGGCTAGGATTCACCCCTATGTGTTATAGGACCCTGAGGCACTGAGAAGCGGGGACTCAGTGTATCTGGGGCAGAGATATGACCCCAACTTTCCCTGCCTCCCAAAAGCTAGTACTTTCCTTACAGGAGGCTGAATGGAATGGTCCAGAAATAAGTAGGTTTCTCATTGCAGGTCTGTGCGACCCCTGCCTCCCACCCAACCCCGGCCAGGGCACAGACGCCTCGCAGGCCCTCCTGCCCTTGACTGGAGGCCCCTGGACAGGGCAGCTACTCTCTTAGCATCCCGGCAACTGTGGGTCAGCACAGATCTCAGAGCCTGGGATGCAGGAAGCACTGGTTATCTCCACGAGGGAGCTTGAGCCCCTCTCCTCTAGCACGGGTCGTAATTGTTGATTGAATGAATTCATAATTAACAAATTACCACATCATCTGCAGCTCTGATCTCAGTGGAGGAAAGGAAGGGCTTGTAGATTGAAAGTGCAATTGAGAAGTCTCCCAGTGGGCCAGGCACGGGCGTCACACCTGTAATCCTAGCTGACCTCCCAAGGCGGTTGTGATCAACAATTAGGGGTGCAGGGCCGGGGTCTCTAGTTCTCTTTGCCCAGCACAGTCTGGTGGGCTGGCTGTTATGAGTGTGCCATCCTGGGTGCGAACGGCAGGACACATCGGGGAGAGAGTGGGATAGGGCAGTGAGCCCAGGCGTATGCACGCTGGAGGAGGCGGCCCTGTAGACTCAGCCTGGAACCAAGTCAGCAAGCAACTGGGAGCCCAGCGCCAGAGGCCAGGAAAGCAGACCCTTCTCTCACCATCCATCAACGCCATTCCCAGTCCCGCAGAGGACTCTGGTCCCTCAGCAACGTCAAGCAAATGACAGAAGGGCAACAGGGAAAAGATAAAGGAATGGCCATAGGCGCTGGTGGTGGAGAGAGAGTTGGGCTTTGCAGGAACAGACAGAGCCCAGCACGCAGTGGCGCTGATCCTACCTGCCCAGTCCCAGGCCTGGACACGGCAGAAGGCACGCACCGGGGCACCGGGGAGGGGGAGACCCCAGTGAAGTCCTTATAAAGTGAAAACTTGGAGGTGAGTCAGCTGAGCTCCATCACCACTGAGGTATTTTCTTTTCAGCTCTTTTCTGCAAAGCCTTCCCGCAGAGGTGAAGTCATCATCTCGTAAACACCGCTTTGCGGTCAATTTCCTCTGAACTTTTGCTTTTGTATAACTTGCCAGACCTCGAGGGGAGCTGGCATTGTAGGGCAGAGCAGGGCAAAGGTCCCTGGCTGACTCAGAAGCCTGGATTCAAATCTCCACGCTGCCTCTCTGCCTTGATCTTAGCTGCAGGATGCTGGCGCACACAGCCCTGTCCCAGGGCCTGCTCCTGTCTGTAAAGTGAATTCAGCACTCAGCCGTATCCCTGGGTGCTATTAAGACATGCTAGGAGAAAATGAGTGACAGGAGCATAAAACAGGCCATAGGGTGGGGGGAAGGGGGTGTCAAGTAGGAAGGGAGAATAGAGTGAAAATGGTCAACACAGCGTATAGAATGATGAAACATGTTCAAATTGTTTTAGATAGGGGAGAGTGATTAAGGGTGTGAGTTTGATTCAGATGAGAATCTCAAGGTCCATACATTGTATCCTGATTTATGTATGGAAATGTCACAATGAAATCCACTGGGCACGGGTGCTCACACATACGAAAAACGCTGTCTATTCAGGAAGCTGAAATCTAAAGATCACAGTTCAAAGCCAGCCAATGCAGGAAAGTATGTAAGACACGTATCTCCAATTAACCACAGAAAAAGCAAAAGTGGGACTAGGAGTCTGGCCTGGTGATAGAGTGCTTGCCTAGCATTCATGAAGACCCGGGTTCGATTCCTCAATACCACATAACAGAAAAAAAGTTGGAAGTGGTGCTATAGCTCAAGTGGTAGAGCTCCAGCCTTGAGAAAGTCCAAGGACAGTGCACAGGCCCTGAGTTCAAGCCCCAGGACTGGCAAAAAAAAAAAAAAAGAGAGAAAGAAACACCAGAAGTGGTGCTGTGGCTCAAAGTGGTAGAGAACTAACCTTGAGCAAAAGAGCTCAGGGATAGAGCCCAGGCCCAGAGTTCAAGCCTCACAACTGACAGAAAAGAAAGAAAGAAAAGAAAAAGAAATGCAGAGCCCTGTCCTCTCATGGATAGATGTGCTGGAGGAGGGGGTGTGCATGCACACATACACACTTATACACACTGAACACAGACATTGAGGCTTGAACTGTGGCCTGGGCTCTATCCCTGAGCTCTTTTGCTCAAGGTTAGTTCTCTACCACTTTGAGCCACAGCTCCACTTCCTCCTTTGTGCTGGATAATTGGAGAAAAGAATCTCAGACTTTTCTGCCCAGGCTGGCTTCAAACTGCAGTAGTCAGATCTGAGCTTCCTGAGCAGCTAAGATCATAGGCTTGAGCCACTGGCATCAGGCCCCAAGATAGGGGAAGGGGAGGGGAGGGGAAGGGAGGAGAGGGAAGGGGTAGGGAGGGAAGGGGAGGGAAGGGAAACTGGAGGCCCCCCAAGCATCTCTGAGTACCTGCTTGTGTGCCAGCCCTGAGCTAACGCTGGATAACTCTGGATAATGGCAATCAAGGCATCTGAAGATGAGATAACTAAACAACCCAGACAAGCAATCCCTATAGATGCTCACTCCAAACCCAGTGCGGTTGACTAGAGACTAGCAGGTGATACACAGCAGTTGGCCTTTGGGACTGGTGTGGGCCAGCAGCTGGCCCCTGTACACAGATGATGGACTTCGAATCCTAGCTCTGTTGCTTGGAGCCTCTGTGTTCCTGGGCTGTGAAATGGAGCTGTGGCACGTGTTGCCAGGGCCACGTGAGCACTGAGTGAGATGGCCTTGTGGGTAGGGAGTTCACCTGGGCCTGTGTCAATTGTCCCTGGAAGCCGGGGTGGATGCACAGGGATGGGGTGGAATGGCAGGAGAAGCCCACCATGCAGGCCTGGGTATCGGTGGGGAAAGTGGTGAAGGTGGTCGGTCTCTGTGCACGTGATTTACTCCCAGACAAGGCTTAACTCTACACAAGGCCACCTGATGCTCTGGTACCCACTGCCTCCATTAATCTAGATGTCAGCCAAGTCTTGGGATAAATAAAGGTCACCAGGAGATGACCAGCTCACGCCTCACTGGAAACCCAGAAAGCAAGTCACACATCATTACTGCTGGGTAAGAGGGAGGCAGGAGTAGGACAATGACGCGGAGGTGCAGACACTTGTATTGCAGGAAGCAATAGAAAGCAAGATGGACTCAGCGCAGCCTCACGCCTGGTGCCAAGCAACACCGGTTCCATTGACAGGAACCGGATGTCATCTCCTGTCCCCTCCCACCAGTAGCTTCTCTGTTCTGACAGGGAAAGCCGTGTGACACCAGCCGTCCGGAGACTTCCAAGTGGCTGTGCTTTGGCGGCATCATTGCCTGGCTAGTCAGATTTTTACATCCTTAGTCCAGGTGAAGCTTTCCTTTCTCAATGGATGGTGTTCCATAAGTTAATATCGTGGATAAAGACCTTTGCCAGCTCCTGGCAAACAAAAAGAATTGTAATTTAGTACACGAGATATAAATTAGTATAAAAACATATGGTCCGGTGACAGATCGTAATTATGGTAATTGTTAATTAAGGTAATGAGTGTTGCGGTTAGATAGATATGAGAAGAAAGCTTGTTTCTCTGAACAAAGCTACTCAGTTGTGGGAATGAAAAGAGTGGATGAAGTAAGGCCATGTTCTCCATTCAGGCATACTAAGGAGAAGCAGTTGCTGAATGCTTGTCTTGTCTGGGCTCTGAGCCTCCTCATCTCCCCGCAAATCAAGGGCTGCTGCTGTCATTGCTCGTGAGGGAGGGTGGGTTCCAGTCACCCAGTAGACTAAACAGGTCCTGTGCCATCTAAGCTGCGACCATCCACACATCACTGTTCATTTAAAGCTTTGTTTTCTCCTTTGTAGAATGGAGGAAACAGGACAAAATCAGTTTTGCTTTATAATTTTGATAATGAAGGATGGGACAGAAGCTATACTTCCGTAGTGGTAAACTATTACCTGTCTAGTATGTGTGAGGCAAATTTCAATAATGAATCCTCCTCATGTCCCCAAAAGCCATATATAAAAAGATATTGAGACTGTGAGAGAACAAAGGAAGGGGGGGGCATTGTCTAAAAGGAAATGTATTCCTTGGGGCCAGGAGTCTGTCCTAGTGGTCAAGTGCTTGCCTAGCATCCATGAAGACCCAGCTTCTATTCTTTGGTACCACGTACATAGGAAAAAATAAAAAAGCTGGAAATGGTGCTGTGGCTCAGTGGTAGAACTCTGGCCTTGAGAAAACTCAAGGACAGTGCTCAGGCCCTGAGTTCAGCCCCAGGACTGGCAAAAAAATGTACTCTTTGCCCAATTTATGTAACTGTAACACTCTGTACAGCATCTTTTCTTTTGTTTCTTTTTTTTTTATTATTCCAGTCCTGAGACTTAAACTCAGGGCCTGAGCACTATCCCGAGCTTCTTTTGCTCAAGGCTAGCACTCTACCACTTGAGCCACAGCGCCACTTCTGGCTTTTCTCTGTGTATGTGATACTGAAGAAACAAACCCAGGGTTTCATGCATGCTAGGCACTCTACCACTAGGCAACATTCCCAGCCTGCACATAACTTTTTTTCGCCCAGTCCTTGAGCTCAGGTCTTGAGCACTGTCCTTGGGCTTTCTCAAGACTAGAACTCTACCACTTGAGCCTCAGCACCACTTCTGGCTTTTTTCTATGTATGTGGTACTGAGGAATTGAACCCAGGTCTTCATGCATGCTAGGCAAGCACTCTACCAGTAGGCCAAACTCCTGGCCCCACCACTTTTATAAAAACAGTATTTTAAATATATATATGTATATATATATTTAAAAAAGAAATATACCATTACTTGACATAAAGCAGTAGTTCCTCTGTATATCACCCTTATTATAGCAATAAAGATTAAAAATTTAGGGCCTGGAGTGTGGTCTAGTAGTAGAGTGCTCGCCTAGCATGCACAAAGCCCTCGGTTCAGTTCCTTGGTACCACATACACAGAAAATCCAGAAATGGTGCTGTGGCTTAAGTCATAGAGTACTAGCCTTGAGAAAGCTTAAGGACAGTGCCCAGGGCCCGAGTTCAAGTCCCAGGACTGGCCAAAAAAAAAAAAAGATTATAATTTTTTAAAAAAAGAGTTTAAAAGATAATGAATGATACAAGTATGATTATTATTCTTTTTTGTTTTTTTTGTGGGTCATGGGGCTTGAACTCTGGGCCTGGGCGCTGTCCCTGAGCATTTCAGCTCAAGGATACCACCCTACCCCTGGAGCCACAGCACTACTTCCCATTTTCTAGTGTTTAACTGGAGATAAGATTCTCACAATCTTTAGTGCCTGTGATGGCTTTGAACCACCATCCTCAGATCTCAGCCTCCTGAGCAGCTAGGATTACAGGTGTGAGCCACCACGTCCGGCTTGTTATTCTTTATAGTATGAAAAACAGGAAATAACAAGGCACCAGTGGCTCATGCCTATAATCCTAGCTAGTCAAGAAGCTGAGATCTGAAAATTCAAATCCAAAGCCAATCTGGACTGGAAAGTCTATGAGACTCCAGTTAACCACCAGAAAACTGGAAGTGGGGCTATGCTTAAAGTGGTAGAGCACTAGCTTGGAGCAAAAAAAGTTCAGGGACAGTGCATAGGCCCTGAGTTCAAGCTCCATGACTGACAACCCCCCCCCAAAGGAAAATAGCTCATGTGATTCACAATAGAATTTGATTACATTAGAATTATTCACACAGAAAAGTTCTATGTAGTATTAAAATAATGTTTTCTTTGTTATTTGTTTTAGCTACTAAGGTTTGTCCTCAGGGCCTCTTACTCTTGCTCAGCCTTTTCTGCTCATAACTGGTACTCTACCACCTGAGCCATGCTCATTTTGGTAGTAAATTAGATATGGTGTCTCTTTTCTGCACAGTCAGCTTTGAACCATAGTCCTTCTGCACTCAGCCTGGATCTATGATTACAGGAGTGATCTACCAGTGCCCAGCTATGAATGATGTTTTGAATTGTTATAAGCATAAGAGATATTCATGATGTATTACGAATGACAATCATCATCTTGATAAGAATACATTAGTATGTTTTATTCATGATGTATTTATATAGTCTTGATATTTTGTGGGAAAAAATGATAGTGAAAAAACAGTATATATCATCTACAGCTAATGAAATCCCTACCAAAAATTCTGCTTTTTTGTGTGTGCGGAATAGAAAAATCCACCTTAACGTTGATATTGAATTCATATGTATTCAAAGAACAGTGTTTGAAATATGAGGACAAATGCCAAGAGTTCTAATGTATGCATGGTTGGAACCCCAGAGAGAAAAAGAGAGATGTGAGAAGAAAACAACTTGAAGTACAATGGCCAGATCTGCTTAAATTCAATGAATAGCATCAATAATAAGCAGATCCCATTGGGGGGAGAGAAAGGGAGGCAAAAACATGAGAAGGGCATCAATGTAGGAGAAGTAATGCACCCACTACCTAATGAATGTAATGAAGAGCTCAAGGACAATGCCCAGGCCAAGCTCAAGCCCCATGACCCACACAAAAAAAATCAGTGAGACTCTTATCTCCAGAAAACCAGAAGTGGCACTGTGGTTCAAGGAGTAGGGAGGTAGCTTTGAGCTGAAGAGCTCAGGGACAGCTCCCAGGCTGAGTTCAAGCCCCACGACTGACCCCCCCCCCAAAAAAAAAAGATTCTCCATGCAGTAAAACTAGCTTTTGAAACAAAGGGGAGCTAGAGCTCTGGAAGCAGCCCAGTGGGAGACTGTATGACTATTACGTGCAAGTCCCAGTGCCAGAAAAGAGAACGTTATGAGACTGGTTAAAGCACACATCACATCCCTGCATCTTTCCGTTACCATACACACAGAGGCCATGCATAAGGCAGCAACAAAAGCCGGGTATCAGTGGCTCATGCCTGTAATCCTGGCTACTCAGGAGGCTGAGATCTGAGGGTTGAGGTTCAAAGCCAGCTGGAGCATAAAAGTCTAGACTTTTATCTCCAATTAGCCATCAGAAAAACCAGAAGTGGGGGGCCGGGAGTTTGGCCTAGTGGTTAAAGTGCTTGCCTAGCATGCATGAAGACCTGGGTTCGATTCCTCGGTACCACATACATAGAAAAAAGCCAAAAGTGGTGCTGAGGCTCAAGTGGTAGAGCTCTAGCCTTGAGAAAGTCCAAGGACAGTGCTCAGGCCCTGAGCTCAAGCCCAGGACTGGCAAAAAAAAAAAAAACCAGAAGTGGTATTGTGGCTTCAAGTGGGACAGTGCTAAGCCTTGAGCTGAAGAGCTCAGGGGTAGTACTCAGGCCCAGAGTTCAAGCCCCACGACCAACAAAGAAAAAAATAAAAAGCTTGAGATCTAAGGATTGAGGTTTAAAGCCAGCCTGGACAGACAAATCTGAGAGTCTCTTATCTCCAGTTAAGCATCAAAAAGCCAGACATGGAGGTATGGCTCAACTGGTAGAACACCAGCTTTGAACCAAAAAAAAAAGCTAAGGGACAATGTCAGGCCCTGAGTTCAAGCTCCAGTACCAGAACACAGTAGCAATAGGCAGAGGTAATTATGGTGAAGATAAAAATGCCCATTGAGCCGGGAGTTTGGCCTAGTGGTTAAAGTGCTTGCCTAGCATGCATGAAGACCTGGGTTCGATTCCTCGGTATCACATACATAGAAAAAAAGCCGGAAGTGGTGCTGCAGCTCAAGTGGTAGAGCTCTAGCCTTGAGAAAGTCCAAGGACAGTGCTCAGGCCCTGAGCTCAAGCCTAGGACTGGCAAAAAAAAAAAAAATGCCCATTGAAATGACTACAGCAATCACTAAAAACCCACCCAAATATCACAAAAGAATTTAAGTGATGTGTTTTTAAAGATTTGCTTAGTCCCCAAGAAAGCAGTACAGAAGGAACAGAATTTAAAAAAATACATATATATATATATATATGAAATAAGTCAAAAACAAATAGCAAACTCTCAGAACAGCTCAAACCGGGTTAATAGTTACATTAAATGCAAATAAATTAGCTGAAGGCAGAGGCTCAAGTTTGTGAACCTAGCTATTTGGGAAGTGGAGATCAGGAATTCATGGATCAAGGCCAGCTCTAGGCTGGGGGTGGGGGAAGGAGGGAAAGAAATTCACAGGACTTTCTCTAGATTCATGTGACCTGTCATACTGTGCCCTGAGTTCAAACTCAGTATGAGAGAAAGAGGGAAGGAAGGAAAGGAGAGAGGAGGGAAGGAGGGAGGAAGACTTGAGACTGGGTTAAAAAGCAAATTCCAACTATATGCAATGCCAAAAAAGTAAATGGCTAGGAAAGGCTGAGGGACACAAGCAACAGCATAAGAGCTACATTGGCTGTGTTAACAAGAAGTAGACTTCAAGACCAAGAACATTAACGCAGACACTGCAAAGAATATTACACAATGGCAAAAAAAATAATCAATAGGGTGCAAAATATAGCAAGTTCAAACATACATGCATACAATTGTGTCCCCAAAAATACAGATTTTTTTTTATACTTCTCTCATAATTGATAGGAAAAAACAGTCAGAAAAATCAAGGCTACAGAACACTGGAATAATACAACTAAGAAATATAATCTAGATGATAGTTCTACCCAATGAAAGCAGAATATAGTTCTTTTAGGGCATGCCATTGGACCCAAATTGATCTTTAAAACATCTGAAAAGGTTTAAAAACACAGAATATGTTTCTTAAATACAAAAAGAGTTACAATAAAAATCCATGACAATGGGGCCTGGAGTTTGGCCTAGTGGTTAAAGTGCTTGCCTAGCATGCACGAAGACCCGGGTTCGATTCCATGGTACCACATACATAGAAAAAAGCCGGAAGTGGTGATGAGGCTCGAGTGGTAGAGCTCTAGCCTTGAGAAAGTCCAAGTACAGTGCTCAGGCCCTGAGCTCAAGCCAGGACTGGCAAAAAAAAAAAAAAATCCATGACAAGTGGGGCCGGGAGTTTGGCCTAGTGGTAGAGTGTTTGCCTAGCATGCACAAAGACCCGGGTTCGATTCCTTAGTACCACATATGCAGAAAAATCCAGAAGTGGTGCTGAGGCTCAAGTGGTAGAGCTCTAGCCTTAAGAAAGTCCAAGGACAGTGCTCAAGTCCTGAGCTCAAGCCCAGGACCGGAAAAAAATGTAGAAATTAAATGATACATTTATCAATCATGAACAAAAAAATAACACAACAAAAAGAATCCAGTAAATATACACAATGGAATTTTACACAGCCATTAGAATATTACATCATATGCAGGGAAATAGATGGACTTAGAACAAATCACATTAAATGAGATAAGTGAGACTCAGAGAGACAAAGGGCACATGCCTTCTCTCATGTGCGGAAGCTGGGTCTGAACTACATGAGGACAGGATAAATGATACAGGCTCTAGGCAGTGACAGACAGTGAGACAAAGGAGGAGACGCAAAGGCTCAATGCCTCTGTGCCTCTGATCATATGAAATAATATGTATTGAAATGAACTAGTATCGAAACCACTAGAAACTAGTGGTTTCTTCTTTGCTGCTGTTTTTGTCTTCTTTCCTTTAGTCTTGTTTGTTCATTTCTCTGCCTTTTGGAAGGTCAGTGAGGCACAGAATGAGAGACGAAGAATGAATAAATGTAGCAGTGGTAGTCACTAGACACTAAGTTGAAAATGAACTGGGAGAGAGCAAGGAAAGAGGTGAAATTGTCCAAAAAAGAAATGTACTCCTTACCTGACTTACATAACCGTAACCCCTCTGTACACTGCCTCTAAAATAACAATTAAAACATTTTTAAAGAAAATGACATGCTGGGTGCTGGTGGATCAAGCTTGTAATCCTAGCTACTCAGGAGGCTGAGATCTAAGGACAGTAGTTCAAAGCCATCAGGGGCACTCAAGTCTGTTAATTATCTGCTATTAACCACCAGACACCCAGAAGTGGTGCTGTAGCTCAAGGGGTAGAGCAGTAGCCTTGAGCTAAAGAGCCTGGAGTTCAAGCCCCATGACTGACAAAAGAAAAAGATGACACAGAGAACTTAGAATAATATGTTGACATAATGACAAAGATTAAAATTTATAGGATTTAGTTACATCAGCACCTGCAGAGAAATTTGTATTTTTCAATACTAGAAAAGAATGAAAAGAATGGTCTAATTTTCCATGTTAGGAAGCTAGAAAAAGGAGAGCAAATTAAACCCAAAGTAAGCACAAGCAGGGAAATAATAAAACAGAGCAGAAAATCAAATAGAAAGCAAATAATTAAACAAACCTATTTCTCTGGCACCAGAAAAAAGAAAGAAAGAAAGAAAAAGGTCAATGTAGTTAAAAAGCTTATTCATTGTAACGGCTAGTAAATGCCTAAACCTTTAGCGACACCACTGAAGCAACAAGACAAAGAAGTCCAAATTACCATCCAGGAAGGAAATGGGGACACAGACATGACAAGGACCCTGGAGATGGCATCTCCTTTGCTCCTCCAAAATGAAATGACAATGACCAGGTTTGACAAGTGAAAATACAGACAAAATAGATGATGCAAGTTTTCAGACGTGGCTAAGAATCATCAAGGTCCTGATCCCTGAAAGGTATCCCTGAGTATCCCTGAGTACGCTCTCCAGTGGTTTTCAAGCTGTAATACAGGGAACCCGGGGGACAGTGGCGGGGAGGTGGGGGGATCCTGACTGAAGAAAACAAAGCAGAGAGTCCAGGGGAACCAAGCAAGCTAGAGTTGCAGAGCAGAGGCCTGAAAGGAGACAGCTGTCCAGAGAAAAAGCCTCCGGTTTCCTATTCCTTGTGACGACAGGGACAAAAACCTATTAGTAATATTGACAAAGCCAACTTAGTAACATAGACAGAAGCCAATGCCTCGTGGTCAAGTAAGGCTTATCCCAGCAAGACAAGGTTGGGCAACACCCAATAGTTCGTGTTCCACACCACATTGAAGGAAAGTCACAGAATCAGACACCAAAATAAGTCATCTGACACAAATTCAACATCCCTGCGCAGTCATGATAACAACTATCAACACAGGAATCCGAGAGGAAGTCTCAACTCAGTAAAATAAATAAATAAGAGCTGTCTGTGACACTGGGGATCCACGGCGTTCACTTACAATCCTAGCTACTCTGAGGATCACAGTACAAAGCCAGCCAAGGCAGGAAAATCTATGAATTCTTATCTCTATGGGAACTACATGGGAGCTGTGTCTTAAGTGGTAGAGCACTAGCCTTGGGCGAAAAGGAAGTCAGGGACAGTGCCCTGGACCTGAGTTCAAGCCCCAGGACTGGCTCATATACTCACCAAGATGTATGCAAAGCCTATACAGCTAGCACTACATTCAGAACGGGAAGACTGAATGTATTCCACCTCCAGCGAGGGTTAAGGCAAGTTGTCTGTGCTCCCCATTTCTGCTCAACATGGCGCCATGACACATGTTAGAACAGCTAAGCTAAATAAGCAGAACGGACTGCTGCCTATCTAGCCCAGGTGTTGGTGAGAGCACAGAGAGACATGGAACCTTCCCACCATTATGGGAACACAAAATGGGACAGCCACTTAGGCAGACTTTCCAACAAGCTCTTCATGTCACAATCTAGTCATCTGAGGATCCCTTCTCTAAAATTCTCCGTACTTGAAATGTTTTGAATTTGGCAATATTTTGTATAGAAATAGAGCCAGGTCTAACCACATAAAACATTTCACTTTAGGGCCAGGAGTCTGACCGAGTGGTAGAGCGCTTGCCTAGCATGCAGGAAGACCCAGGTTCGATTCCTCAGTACCACATACATAGAAAAGGCTGGAAGTGGTGCTGTGGCTCAAGTGGTAGAGCTCTAGCCTTGAGAAAGTCCAAGGACAGCACTCGGGCCCTGAGTTCAAACCCTAGGACTGGCAAAAGAAAAAAAAAATCACTTTATAGTCACCCACAATATTAGACTGGGTTTTCAGTGAACTCATGTCAGAACCTGTTCCAGGAGTAGAATCTTCTGACCATGACATTATGTCAGCACTCCAAAGGAATCCAATTCAGAAAGAAGCTTTTTAGATTGTGATTCTGGATGTTGAAATTCTACCTATGTGCATCCAAAGCACATTTCCACACAAATAGCTGTTCTCAGACCACCTCACGGCGTCACGAGGATGAACAAAGGAATGCTACTCACTAACAGAAAAAGAACCAATTGTGTGTGTGTGTCTTGGTACTGGGGCTTGAACTCAGGCCTGTGTTCTGTCCCTGAGCTCTTCAGCTCAAGGCTACCACCCTACCCCTTGAGTCACAGCACCACTTCCTGTTTTCTAGTGGTGAACTGGAGATAAGAGTCTCACAGACTTTAGTGCCCAGTCTGGCTTTGAACTAGGATCCTCAGATCTCAGCCTCCTGAGTAGCTAGGATTACAGACGTGAGCCTCCGTGCCCAGCAGAGAAAACCCAGCTCTTGTTGTGTGTCACCACGTGGGTCAACCTAAAGGGCGTCAGTTAAGTGAAAGAAGTCAGACACCAAAGAGGATGAGGAAGTGACAAGTGACATGCCATTTCATTTATATGAAATTCTACAGGACAGAGAAGCACTGTACTAGACATTACTGTCTCCATCACACAAGCCATCAGTGGTCGCTGTCCAGGGTTGAGACAGACTAGAAGGGGATAAAAAGGTGCTAGGATGCTGTAAGTTGACCCTGGACCCGGCTTGTGTACACTAGCAGAAACAGCGAATTGTGGGTTTCAGATGGGCAACTTGCATGGAGTGCAAAGCGAAACAAGGGAGGAGAAAGGTGCTGCAGAGCAGAGAATTGCAGAGATGAGGCCGGATGCTCTGACCTACATTCACGCCTGGGCCCACAGCTGTGTGCTACAAACTGGCAGCCTGTAGGCAAGCCTGGCTGGAAGAGGCACTCCCACGGCGACAGTGTCTCGTCCAGCGGGGCAGAAAGGCATGCAACCCAGTCATGGCAAAGCAACGTGACCAGGCTGAAGGACAGCTTCAGCTTCTCTAGGCGCACAGAGCAGAGAGCCATGGTCTGCTTCTGAGAGAAAGGGGTGGCTTCAGCAAAGCAGGGACTGGAAGGGGTGGGCCTTCTGGGAATCAAGACCACAGGGACACTACAGGGCTGTTGACTTTGCTTCCTGGCTGCCTCTCCCTCCTCCTCCTCCTCCTCCTCCTCCTCCTCCTCCTCCTCCTCCTGCCCATCAAAGTGTCAGGCATCTGTCATTTCTTTTTTTTAATTAAAGTGAATCATATCCCATCTTACCCCGAGAGATTCTTGATATCTTATGGAATCATTTGCATTTCCTTAGGGTGTCACAAAAATTGGGTTGAGCCTCTTCTGTTCTAAACTCTGAGGGATCCTTGGCCACCTGGATACTGACGTTAATCTCAGTGAGGTGCAGGACAAGAAGGTACAGGGCTCCAGGTAGAGGGGGAAGGGTTCTCAGGGAACCCAGAGCATTCAAGGAATTGTCCAGAAGCCCCAGTGACAAGAGTGTAAGGTCACAATTACTTCCCAGAGCTGGGGAGGTGCCGTGTAAACCATGGCTTCCAAGGGCAGAGCTGTCTTATAATGCGCAGCTCTGTGTCTAATTGCCTTGTCGCAAGGGCGTTACTGTCTGTCCTAGCGACACCAGCAAGCCCTGGAGGGCAGAGACTGGCTCCCAAAATTTCCTTATATGCTTAGAAAAGAGGCAATGTTTATGGCTAGCCTAGCTGCATACTTTACAGGCATTCTATATGCATTTAGTTCTACACCATTTACTCCTAGTAAATTCTACTAAATGTGGACTCATTTCATTGTCTCCATGAGGAAAACTGAGGTTCACAGCCGGGCATGGGGGCTCACTCCTGTAATCCTAGCTACTCAGGAAGCTGAGATGTGAGGGTTGTGGTTCAAAGCCAGCCTGGGGAACTAAAGTCCATGAGATTCTTTTTTTTTTTTTTTGCCAGTCGTGGGCTTGAGCTCAGGGCCTGAGCACTGTCCTTGGACTTTCTCAAGGCTAGAGCTCTACCACTTGAGCCTCAGCACCACTTCTGGCTTTTTTCTATGTATGTGGTACTGAGGAATTGAACCTGGGTCTTCGTGCATGCTAGGCAAGCACTTTAACCACTAGGCCAAACCCCCGGCCCAGTCCATGACATTTTTGCCTCCAATTAACTACCCCCTCCAAAAAAAAGAAGCCTCAAGTGGAGCACAAAGTAGTAGCTTCCTGCAAAACAGTTCAGGTTCAGAGCCCAGGCCCTGAGTTCAAGCCCTAGGACTGGCACCAAAAAAAAAAAAAAAAAAAAAGCAGAAATCTAAAGGGTAGAAATGGCAGCCGCCGCTAACTGCCTCACGAAGCTCAGTCTCCAAGTCTCAGTCCTGACCCCCAGCCCGCTGAAGTCGTACCTTCCCATCTGGCTCCCTGCCTCAGTTGCTCCCGGATGCTGGGAAAGCCAGGACTGACCTGGGCATGACTAATACCTCAAGGATGTACTGAAAGTTAGATCCAGTGACTAAGAGGAAGGTAGGGTGTCCCAACCCTCCTGTCCCAGCCCGAACCCCACATCGTCGTTTCCCAATCTCCCCCTCTGGTTTGACGGAGATGGCAGAGAGATACCAACCTGCTTGATTGCACGGCCAGCCTCCTGGTCTCTAGTCACCTGCCTTCCAGCACCCCTCCCTCTCCACAATGGCTGCCTGTGTCCCTGCCATTGCTACCAACATCCTTCAGGGTGCTTCATTCCCAGGGCTCCTCTCATAACCAATCTTCCCAAACGTCCAGTCTCCAAGTGTCATTCTGAGCCTCACCTCACTTGGCTGGCGTTCCGCTCCTGGCCCCCCGTGTTCACAGTGAGCTCAGTCAAGTCTGGAGGCAAACCCTTTCCAGTTTTCCCCAGTAACCCTGCTCTGGGAGACAGCAATGCTGTTCACTGGGGCCCAGCCTAGGCTGGCTGGGGCCTGGACCTACCCTTCTGAGGGCCCATCCTGCTTCTTACAGATGCTTTCTCCCTGCTTACATTCTCCCCGCCTCTTTCCAGGAGAGCTGAGGGTACACGCAGCCCTGCCAGTACCTGCCTTTGCCCCAGGAGCCCTGGGGAGCAGCTGCAGTGAGAGGAGCCGGGATCCCCTCTGATCCGACCTGGCAGCACAGCAGCCCTCACCACAGAGCTCCTGCATGGCCTGGCAGGCTGGGTGACACGGACGCAGTCTCACGGACGCTGCTCAGAGACTCTGGGAGGTGCAGCAATTCTCTGAAGGGCTAAGATGGCCTGCAGATCAGCCCCAAGGGGCGGCACGGGGGATAGGAGGCTTTAATCCACATCCTGTGGACCGGGAGATGGCACTCCCGGAGGCACAGTACTTAATGGCCTACCATGCATTGGCTGTGTGCAACCCCATCTATGTCCCTCCAAGTGCCAGGAGCCCACAGCACATGGCAGCCCAGCTCTGTGCCCAGCCCTCACCATGCTATCTGCCTGCCACTCCTGGGTGCTCATCAGGGTAAGCAGTGCCCAGAGGTAGGGCACCAGGGAGAAGGTTTCCTTCTCCAAGGTCAAAGTCACTCTGGGCGTCAAACCCTTCGAGGGCCCCTGTGCTCTGATCTGAGCCCACCACTATCCAGCCCTGACCCTTACCTCATCCTCCTACTCTCCCTCCCCTAAATGTGCCTCTGGGCCTTTGCACATTCTGTTCCCATTGGCTGGCAAGTCTCTGTCCCTTTCCTGGTGGCTCTCAGGGCCCATGCCAAGCGTCACCCCTCCAGGTGCCTTCCCTGGGGACCGGGCACTGGGGACAGCATCCTCTGTGAGCCACTTGGCCTGGAAAAATAGTCTTCACACGCTGGTGCCCACCTTGGAGCTTTCTGCCATGGAAGGCAGAGCGGAGGATGGGCCTGGACCAGCTCTGCCCACTGACCCACCATCCACAGTCCAGCCCAGGTGGAGCCCAGGCTAATGGAAACTCAGCAGGCTGGGCAAGAAGGTGCTTGTCTGAGATTCAAGCCAAGGGTGACCTCACCCCTGAGTCAGTCTCCTAAACACGAAGGGCGGGGGGCTGGGTCCCCCCTCCCTAGAGGGGCGGCACCCGGAATGGTTTTAACAAGCAAGGTGCACGCTTGAGGGCTGAAGAACCAGGCTGTGAGTCAGGGGAGGGAGCAGCTCCTCCCCACCTGGCCGCCTGAGCGCATCCCTCGGAAAAAGAAAGAAAAAGGAAGCAGAGGAGGGGAGGGCCGGAGTCCAGCGCTGGCGCTGCTGGGCGGCAATTAATGCTCATTCGGAAAGAATGATGACACCATCTCTGGTGCGAGCCCAAACCCAAGCCCAGGTGTGTGCCAGGTGGAGGGCCAAGGCCCGGCCCGCCCCACCCCAGAGATGCTGTGCCCAGAACAACGCCTGCCGCCTGCCTCCTCTCCCATTGTGCCCCAAACACGTCTGTCCCAGCACAGAGGGGCCTCCCCTGCAGTTTGGCGTGTGTGTGTGTGTGTGTGTGTGTGTATAATACTGAGACTTGAACTCAGGGCCTTGCCACTGTCCCTTAGCTTTTTTTCCACTCAAGGTTAATGCCCTATCTTTTAAACCATAGCTTCACTTCTGGCTATTTGCTGGAAGTCTCATAGACTTCCTTTCCCTTGGCTGGCTTCGAACTGCAATCTTCAGATCCCAGCCTTGTGAGTAGCTGGGATGACGGGCATGAGCCATGTGCACGGGGTGTTGATGAAGCACAAGAACCTTGCAAGCCAGCAGGAGCAGCAAGAGGTGGCCACTGGTAGGTGAGCTGAGGCTCCAGAAGAAGGGCTACCCCAGCAAGCAGCCGTTCCAGGAAAGGGGGTGAATTATGAGACCCCTTTAGTAGAAGGAGACACTGGGGCTGTCATTCCCGGGCTCTCAAGGAGGCTAAAGAGGGCACAGCAGGTGCCACAGCAACAGAGCCACGGCCATCGGTGGGTTTCCGGGTCAGGCTCAGCCGGAGTATAGGCAGAATTTACTCCCTCAGCTTCACACTCCGGACCTCCAGGCTCTAAGGCCAGCTCCAGGGTCCTCAGAGGCCACCTCGGGTCCCTCCTGTCCCCTCCCCTGGGGCAATGTCACCTGCCCTGGCTGGCCCACCATGCCAAACCAAACCATAAAGCCTTTATAGCAGGGCCTGTGATCTGGATTGGATTGTGCGCCCCTAAAAATGCCAGTTGTCCTCATCCCAGAAGCTCAGCACTTGACCCTCTGTGGAACCTTTATGAGCGTGACCAAGTTTAGAGGCCAGCAGGGTGGCTCCCAATCCAACGTGATGGGTGTCCTGCTGAACGCATATCCCAGGCCTGGGTGAGCCACCAAGATGGCGCTATGTCCCGCAGGAAGAAGGCCAGGTGACGAGAGGACAAAGGTCCTGTGGTTTGTCCATAAACCCAGGAACACCATTCACCTCCAGCTGCCACGCTTGGCGTCTCCACGTGGGCTCAAGCCTTCATGACAGCCTCCGGCCTCTAGGCCTGGGAGACCAGACTTCTGTTATTTTATGCCTCCTGAGTAGCCAGATTCCCCGGTGAGCCTCCAGTGCCAGACTTTTTATTTATTTGTGGGTTTTTTTATTTTTTAAGAAAAAATACCAACTTTCCATCTTGAGAGACGAGGCCACCAAGGATGGAATACTATGCAGCCACCAGGCCAGCTGCCAGCCCTGTCCCTCACACCCAGTGGGGAGAGGCTGGCTCTTCCCCCTCGCCCTGTGGCCAAAGGAGCCGTGGGCAGAGCGAAGAGGGTGGAGAAGGGAAAGGGGCCTGTTTCCCTGGTAGATGAGTTGTGCCAAAGGCTCTGTTGTGGATAAATCACAGTCACTCCCGGCAACAAAGCTCAGGGCAGGCGAGGTAGATAGGGAGATAAAATAAAGGCAGGATTGTGGAAGTTCACAGATAATCCTAAATTGGACTTCAATGCCTGGGTTTTCCTGGGCAGCAACCTGTCGCTCTCATTGGCCGCTGACAAGTCCTCCTTCCTTCCACACTCCTGCCTGGTGAAGGGCAACTAGAGGGAAAACTCGATCCAGGCTTATTTTCTTACCCTCCCTGGAGCCCCGGACTCTTCATCCACCATCACCTCCGCTGGGCGCCAGCCCTGATGTCACACTCAGCCATGCCCTTGCTCCATTCCAGACAGGTATCTTGAACACCTTCCTGGGTCAGGCGCTGCTCTTCCCGTCATGTGTATGTGTCTCCTTGTTTGGTCCCTGAGCACAGAACTTGGATGGCAGCTGTGTGCCAAATCTTTCTGGGAGGGGACTGATTCCAGGGGACAAGAGAGGAAAATCAGGCCCGGAGAGGCGCCTGATTCTGTTCAGCGACACACAGATGGAAAATGGACTGAGGAATGAAAGATCACAGGGCTCCCTGGGGACAAGCCCCAATTTACTTTAGAGGCAGCAAGAGAAACTCAAGGTTAGACCAAGGGCGGATAATCCCTTTCTTCTTCCAGCACACAGGCACTGGGGAGGGAACGGGGAGGGGGGGGAGGAGTGACAGCACCTGGTGACCCCCTGTGGCTCTCACAGTCTGAAAAGAACTCATAGAAAGCTTGGGAAGGGAAGACAGGTGGGCTTACTTCATTATCAAGGTCATGTGATGGAATCTGGGGGATGCCAGGAAGTAGAAACAGATTTCCTTCCAGCAGCTAGATCTGAATTATAAACATATATGAAAACATATAAAGGGTCGCATGCACATATACCCCAAACATGGGGACCAAAAGCACAGTCCACACAGGAAGGAGTGCGGTGGTGGGACTGCTTTGAACAACAAACTTACAGTTTAACAAGATAAACATCAGAGGCTCATGCCTAGAATCCTAACTACTCAGGAGGCTGAGATCTGAGGATCCTGGTTCAGAAATCCCAGTTCAAAGTCAGCCCAGCCTGAAAAGTCCTTGAGACTCTTATCTCCAATTAACCACCAGAAAGCTGGAGTAGAGCTTGGCTGAAGGTGGTAGAGCCTTGCGTGAAAATGCTCAGGGACAGAGCCAATGCCGGAGTTCAAGGCCCAAGACTAATTAAAACAAAAACAAAAACTGCAAGCTGGAATATGTATTTTTTTTAGTGGGAGGGACAGAGAAATGAAAAGAGGAATGAAGAGAGGAAGGGTAGGTGAATAGTCAAAAACTGCAATGTAACATTGAACAAGATGCATTTTACTTATAAGCTAACATGTTGAATTGAAACTCCTTTTTACCATTAAAGATTACATATGTATATAAATTATATATATTTTGCATATATTATATACATTACATTATATAATCCTTCATATATCAATCCTTCCGATGTATTATACACATTACATTATATGTATATCCTTCATATATATCCTTCCATTATATATATTATATTATCTTATATTGTATTATATATATATATATATCCTTCCAATGCCCAGGGCATCCTGGGCATTGAACTCAAGACCTGAAGGTTTGCAAGGCAGGTGCTCTACCACTCGAGCCACATCTCCAGTCCCTTTTTCACACTGGTTATTTTCAGAGTAGAGCCTCCATTTATGACCAGTCTAGCATGGACTTCGAGCCTCCTACTTGTACTTTTCGTTGTGGCTGGCATAGGAGGGTTGCATCACTACGCCCAGTCATTGTGCTTCCTCCATAGATGGGGTAACTGGTATGTGCCACCACACTCAGTCATTGGTTAAGATGGAGCCTTGTGGCCTTTTTGCCTCTACTGGCCTCAAACCACAATCCCCCAATGTCTGCTTCCCAAGTAACTGGTGAATTGAATCACTGTGCCTGGCTTCCTTGCATAGCAAGAAGAGCTTTGGTGCTGGGACTTGAACTCAGGTCTTGGGTGCTGCCCTGAGCTTTTTTTACTGAAGGTTGCTGTCCACCACTTAGAGCCACAGCTCCACTTCTGGCTTTTTGATGATTCCTGAGAGATAAGAGTACCATGAGGGGCCGGGAGTTTGGCCTAGTGGTTAAAGTGCTTGCCTAGCATGCACGAAGACCCGGGTTCGATTCCTTGGTACCACATACATAGAAAAAAGCCGGAAGTGGTGCTGAGGCTCAAGTGGTAGAGCTCTAGCCTTGAGAAAGTCCAAGGACAGTGCTCAGGCCCTGAGCTCAAGCCCAGGACTGGCAAAAAAAAAAAAAAAAAAAAAAGAGTACCATGAACTTTCCTGCCTTTGAGCACTGATGTTCAGATCTCAGCCTCCTGAGGAGCCGGGGTTACAGGTGTGAGCCTCTAGCACCTGGCTCTTGCCAACTTAACTGTGCATTTTGGACTCATTTTTCTTTTTCTGCCAGTACTGGGCCTTGAACGCAGGGCCTGAGCACTGTCCTTGGGCTTTCTCAAAGCTAGAGCTCTACCACTTGAGCCATAGCACCACTTCCAGCTTTTTTTTTTTTTTCCTATGTATGTGGTACCAAGGAATCGAACCCGGGTCTTCATGCATGCTAGGCAAGCACTTTAACCACTAGGCCAAGCTCCCGGCCCTGGACACACTTTTTTCTCAACTTTCTACAGCTTCTCTGACAGAGCAAAGCTGACAAACAAGGCGGGAGGAGTTTGGCCTAGTGGTAGAGTGCTTGCCTAGCATGCACAAAGACTCAGGTTCGATTCCTCGGTACCACATACATAGAAAAAAAGCCAGAAATGGTGCCATGGCTCAAGTGGTAGAGTGTTAGCCTTGATAAAACCCAAGGACAATGCTCAGGCCCTGAGTTCAAGACCCAGGACTGGAAAAAAAAAAGCTGACAAACAACTATGTTTGTTCCCGCCACCCCGACTTCCACAGTGGCACTTGCATGTGAAAGGACCCAGCTGGAGGAGACAGCACTGCACTTCATAACTGACTCAGCAGGGAGGGAGATGCCCCTGCTTCCCGTCATTCCTATTACTGCCCACAGGTGACACCCCCTCTGGGACCTTCCCAGAGGGCTCATCTGTGAATCGATCACAGCTACCACCTGTGCTTGTGCACCTGTCCCCAGCACAGGCTTTCCCTCCCTCGCGGCCCTCGGGACAATCCCCACACCACTGAGGCTCCGGCACCTGTCCCCTGGCCCTGAGCCCCAGAGCAGATCTCCACATCTCAAGGGGGGCCCGCATGGAGCATGAGAACAATTCAAGTGCAGCCCAGCCCAGAGACTCCACAGTCCTGGCACTACCCAGCCCCCACGGGCCTCCTGCAGTAACTAGCGTCCTTCCAAGAAGCCCAGAGAGGAGGTGCGGGTCATATCAGCCAGCCAAACCCCAAGCCTGCAGGCAGCACCACCTCTGCACCTCCCTTCCCCCATTTGTGAGTGGAGAAAGTGCCTTGATCAGTGCTGCCTGCTGGATATAGAGCGTGGTGACCCAGCCGTCCTAGAGCCGTGGACATCAGTGGCTGAGAAGAAACCCGCACCAGCTGCTCCCGCCCGGAATCTTAACTACCCAGATCCAGACGATAGAGGTTTCAGGCCAGCTCAAACAGGAAAGTCCAAAAAACTCCATCTCCAATTAGGTGTGGCTGAAGCAGCAGAACCCCAGCCATGGATGGCAAAGCTGAGCAAGAGCACAGGGCCCCGAGTTCAAGCGCTAAGCATGGGCACTAACGAACTTTTTTAAAGGTGAAAATGCACGGGTGTACTCAATTCTAACACTGCACGTTGCTTAAGCCACATAATGAATTTCACACTCACATGCTGGTGGTGATGAACAAGATAACCAGGCTGAGAAACCGAGCATGGCCAGTGGTTACTTTCCTGGACAGTGTACTTGGCTCCTGTAGAACCCTGGGTCCTGGCTGGCCCCAGCCATACAAAATCATGCAACTCCATCAAAGGCAGTCAACTGGTTCCTGAGTCTGGAATCCAGCACACCTGGCTAGTTTACTTGTGCTCTCTGGATAACTGATTCACCCTGAGCCTCAGTTTCCCATCTGTGAACTAGGAATGATACTAGCTAACAGTATATAGCACCTAATCTGCCCTGAGCATGTGGTTCTTATAAGTCTTTGGTGAATATTAACTGTTCATTCAAGAGTCTATCATTCTGCGACACAGAGGGAGAGAGAGAGAGAGGGAGGAGGCCCAGAGAAATTAAATAACACAGCTAGTATGCAGCAGAGCTGGGACTTGAACCCAAGTTGTCTGATTCCTAAATCCTTCTGCTAAATTCCAGGTCCATGTTGCTGAACTGGCGTGGAGATGAGAATTAAGTGAAAGACTTCACTGAAAGAACTTGCCTACAGTTGGCAGGAAACGAGCAGGTGCCGCTGTCTTCCACGGAAGCCAGGGGACATGGGAAGATCCCTGGGTGACCTCCACATGCCTGGGGCACCCCTGGGTCATGACCAACCAGCAAGCCACCCCTTCTGCACCTTCGCTGTGCCACCTCCAGCTGGAGGCTGTGAAGGAATTGCCTAAGATGATGTCTTCCTCATAGCTCAGACACGGAGGCCTCTGAAGGATGATTCAGGGTCTGGAGTGTCTGGAGTTGGTGGCTCTGGGAACAAGGGGTGGGCTGAGAGGGGTGGCTTCAGTGAGAAAGAAAGTCCAACAGTCCCCAGGGCTGGGCCAGGTGTGGGTACCTGCTTTAGTCCCGCTGTCACTGCCTCTTTCTTTTTCTTTCTTTCTTTTCTCTTTCTTTCTCTCTTCCTTTTCTTCCTTCTTCTCTCTTTCTGACTTATTTATTTTGGGGCCCACACCGGGGCTTGAACCCAGGGCTTTGTACTCGGCTTTTTGTTCAAAGTCCATGCTCTACCATTTGAGCCATGCCTCCACTTCTGGTTTGTTGCTGGTTAATTGGAGATAAGTCCCTTAGATTTGTCTTCTTTAGGGTGGCTTGGAACCATGATCCTCAGACCTCAGCCTCTTTGTAGCTATAATTTCAGGCATGAGCCACCAGTGCCTGGATGCCAGTGTCTTCAGAGGGCAGAAATGAAAGTCCCCTGGAGGAGGGACTCTGAGGTCAAAGGACGAAGGATGACATACCCACAGTTGTGGCAATGGCCCAGATCCGGGAATGGAGCTCTGCACTGGAAGTTCTACCACAGGGAACTGAAATCGGATTCAAACTGACCCTAATCATACAGAGGCTTTGCGGTTGAAAAGTCCAGAAGTAGTTCTGGCTTCAAGTGAAGTTAACTTTGGCTGTTGTAGAACTTACCAAGAGTCCTTATTTTTCCTGCCTTCCTCCTGACTGCTGTATTCCTTCATGGTCCTGACCCCAAGACCCTCCTGTCCCCTGCTCCAGGGAGGGAAGGAGAAGCCAGGATTTCCCAGCATTCCCAAGCCTGGACCTAAGACTCACTGATTGGTCCTGCTTAGATCACATGTCCAACCTCTGGGCCAATCACTGTGGTCAGAGTAATGATATGTCCCAGTGCTCCACTTGGTTCCTGCAACTGGAAATTAGGAAATTGGAAAGGGGAGACTGGTGCTCTGGGAGGCAGTGAGCCAAGGTCTAGTCCATGAGAGCCTGGTTCTGTGTCTGTCACCACCTGGCTGTGTGGCATACACAGTTCAAGCCTCTCCGGCTCCGTGCACTAGAGCAGTGTTTATGCCAGAACCCTTTTTTGTAAACCCTGATGTGTAAATCAGAGCCAAGCAAATGGTGTTGGGATAAGTGGGGGTGATAGCCCTGACCCCATGTTTTCCCTACAGGGACCCCAGAACTTTGTTGTGCCTTCCACTACCTCTAATAGGAACAAGTCTCCTGAGACAGCATGGAGCCCCAAGCTTTTCCTGGCACACCATCTTGGCACACGGAACCAACTGCAGTGCCCAGGAAACCCCATGTCAAGGTAGCCACGGGGTAGGGAGAAAGGAAGAGTCTGTTGTGAGTCCTCCCGCTATCACCAAAGCCCCTGCGGCCAGCCACGGCCTCCCGGCTCACAGGAAAGGGGGGAAGTAGGGAGACCACAGTCAGACAGAGCCATGTCCATTGTTGGGTGACAGCCAGAAGCCCGGCTGGGAGAGTGGGGATCACAGCCACTAAGAGAGTTCCTCCCAGTGTCCCCCAAAGGCTGGCCCCCACCCAGTGCTGTACAGACCCCTGGGACAGCACACGTGGATGCCCAGTTACTTCAAATTAGTAATTGACGAGTGGCAGCAATGTGGTTGAGGACCACAGTGAAGAGCGATGGCAGGAACACAGCGCTACTGTCTGCATCAACTTCCCCTGGGGTCTCATTCTGCGCGGAAGGCTTTGAAGGTAGGAATACAGGTTCCCTTTGCGTGCACGCGCATGCATGTATGCCAATCCTGGCACTTGAATTTGGGGCCTGAGTGTTATTAGCTTTCTCACTCAAGGCTGGAACTCTGTCACTACTGGCTTTTGGGTGATTAACTAGAAATAAGAGTCTCAAAAATGTTTCTGCCTGGTCTGGCTTTGAACCACGATCCTGAGGTCTCATATTCCTGAATAGCTAGGATTACATGCATGAGCCCTGGGCACCCAGCCTCTGCTTTCATTCAAGATGGTGCTAAGGCACTAATAAGTGGATCCACTTAATGAATTAGAAAGACGTGGGCATGGAGAATCAGTGTTGAGAATCAGTGTGTTAGAGGTAACTAGCTCTCTGGTTACCTGGTTATCTGTAACAGCTGGGCATGTTCTTAACCTAATAATTTATCCTGAGCCCTAGATGACTATCTTGTTTTTTGTTTTATTTTTGTTTATTTCATTTAGTTTTGTCAGTTCTGGGGTTGAACTCAGGGCCTGAGCACTGTCCTTGGGCTTTCTGAAGGCTACAGTTCTACCACTTGAACAGCAGCACCACTTCCAGCTTTTTCTATATATGTAGTACTAGGAATCGAACCCAGGTCTCCATGCAAGCTAGGCAAGCACTCTGCCACTAGGTCAAACTTAGCCCATTTTTTTGTTGTTTTCTTTTGTTGCCAGTCGTAGGGCTTGAACTCAGGGCCTGAGCACTGTCCTTGGGCTTTCCTCAAGGCTAGCGCTCTACCACTTGAGCCACAGCACCACTTCTGGCTTTTCTATGTATGTGGTACCAAGGAATTGAACCTGGGTTTTCATGCATGCTAGGCAAGCACTCTACCACAAGGCCAAACTCCCAGCCCCCTTAAGAAAAGAATAAAAAAAAAATCTAGGGAAATTCATCCTTGAACTAAAAGAAGACTTCGTTCAAGGAAAATAAATCTCTCTTAACTGAAGGTTTTTCTGCCCTAAACAAACATGTTCTAGAATTCCTGGCAGATGCTCTATCATCTATGTCAATTAAGAGACTTGGCTCCCAGGAAACTAAAACTTATCATCTCCAAATGGAAGGAGACTTGTCCCAGCAAATGATGGACATGCCATCTAGGTGGCAAGAAGCAGTCCCTCTAACTCCCTTGAGCTTTACAGACGTGCCCATGCTAAGAGCTGGAGTTTCTCTTGTGCCCACATCGTCTGCTTCTTGGGAGGTACTTTGTTTCCTACATTTCTTTTTCTTCTTCATTCTGGGGCTTGAATTCAGGGCCTTGCATTATACTAGGCTGGTGTTCTACCGCTTGAGCCACACTTGCAGCCTGGGTTTTTGCTGGTTATATTAGAGAAGGAATCCAGCTAACTTTTCTGCCAGCATGAGCAGCCAAGGCTGAGGTAGGATCTCTCTTCTTCTGCTTTTTTTTTGGTTTCCTATAGACTGTATATGAGTTCCGTAAGAACAGGGAAGGAGTTAACACCATTATGTGTCCAGCACCTGGCTAACTCCCAACCCCTTTCAGGAACCTCGTGGTGGCCACCTCCCCCAGCATGGCTCCCAGGCTTGTGCCAGAGAACATTAAGTCTCTGTGTTGCTCTGTCCTAGCCCCCCCTCCACCCCACCCTGCAGCCTGGGAAGAGGACAGAGCTCCTCCTTTGCTCCCAGGCCAGAGCTCCATTGCCTTGGGTGAAGGAGGCAACAAATTACCTACCCACTTGGAGGGAAATGATTAAAGCCAGGGCATTGTTCTTGCAGCTGCTAATTGCATACCTAAGGAATGAGGTTCACCTGGCCTACAGGGAGTTACTACAAACCCCTGCCCACAGTGCCAGGCCCAGCCTGGGAGGGAGCCTGACACAGGGCTTACAGAGGCAGGAAAGGTGTCCCCAAAGCCATCAGGCCTAAAGCAGCCTCACCTTGAGACTCTGCCCCAGGCCCATTGCATCTGAAGGCCAGGGGTAGGAGAAGACTGAATAGGGAACACAAATTCTTAATCACTTCCTAAGGTGTTTCTGAAACTGTACTTCCACCTCAAAGCCAGGCAGAGACCAAAACATCTGGCCCAGCTCACTGGCTCCTTTCTATAGTTCCTGCTACTTGAGAGGCAGGAATCAGGAAGGTCACAATTCTGGCCTAGGCAAAAAAAGTTTCAGATTTCCATCTCAATAGATAAAAGCTTTGTATTGTGATGTGTGCCTGTCATTCCAAACAAATAGGATCAAGGTCCAGGCTAGACTGGCAAAATTGAGACTCTATCTCAAAAATGATCAGATCAGGGTCAGGAGTTTGGCCTAGTGGTAGAGTCCTTGCCTAGCATGCAGGAAGACCTGGGTTCGATTCCTCGGTACCACATACATAGAAAAAAAAAGCTAGAAGTGGTGCTGTGGCTCAAGCCTTGAGGGAAGCCCAAGGACAGTCTTCAGGCCCTGAATTCAAATCTAGGACTGGAAAAAACAAGATCAGATCAAAAAGAGATGGGAGGCTGGGAACGTGGCTTCACGTAGAGTGCTTGCCTAGCATGCATGAAGCTCTGGGTTCAATTCTTCAGTATTGCATGCACAGAAGAGAAAGCCAGAAGTGGCACTGTGGCTCAGGTAGTAGAATGCTAGCCTTGAGCAAAAGAAGTTCAGGGACAATGCCCAGGCCCTGAGTCCAAGCCCCAGGACTGGCAAAAAATAGATGGATAGATAGACAGACAGACAGAGCTGGGAATGTGACTTAAGCAGTAGAGCATCTCTGCCTAGCAAGTGTAAAGCCCTGAGTTCATGTCCATAAATATAAATATGTATATGCATGTGTGTGTGTATTAGACCCTCATTTAGTTTTTTACTTTTTATTTGTTTTGGGTCCAGATTCTGGGGTTTGAACTCAGGGCCTCATGCTCTCACTTGGCTTTTTCAGGTCAAAGTTGATGCTATACCACTTGAGTTATGCCTCCAATGCTGCTTTTTTGCTGGTTGCTTTGGAGATGGAGCCTAGAGAATTATTCTTCTCTGACTGGCCTCCAAACACAATCCTCCATGTCATAGCCTCCTGAGAAGCTAGGATTTACAGACATGAGGAGAGTGACATGGACCCGACTGTCACTAGCAGGTTAGATAAGCAGCTATGAACACAATGGTTGGCACAGATTGGAGAAGTAACATGGACTGAGGGAGCGAGCACCATGGGGAGGGGTTCATTCTACGTACCTGTTTCTTTCTTCATTGGAAAGAAATACACGCACATGCGCGCCCGCATGCGCGCGCGCGCACACACACACACACACACACACACACACCACACATGCTGTGACAGCCCCAGCTGGGATCCTACAGAGAAAACCATGTGTGCCCTGATAGTGAGCTCCCTGGACCCAGGAAGAAGATCAGGCCCCTTATACCAGGCCGGATTCAGAACCACCCAGTCAAGAGGCACTGAAGAGACTCGATGAACCAGATTTGCAGTGCTTCTGGGTAGGAGGGATGAGAATGAACTTGACCCTGGGCAGCGATTTCTGAGAATTCCCATTTCCAGGAAGGGGGTATACACCCTGACCAGAGGACACTAGAGGCCAGGGCAGGACAGACAAGTGTGAGGACCGGGGTGTCTTTGGGTGTCATCGGCTCGACACCCTCCGTTGTTCCCTGTGGTGCAAGCAACTGTGAATCAAAACAGAGCTGCAGGCCAGGATTAGAAGATGCTGACCAGTCACTGACATAAATGATTTTATGGAGGACTTCCTGGAGGAGGCTCCTTCTGAGCACTGAAGGAAATGGCATGGGTCAGCAGAAAGAGAAAGCAAGGCCAGCGTATTAAGGAGCTTGACAGTCATCAGCATTGTTAGATGAACACATATTATGTCCACATCTGCTCATGTTCTGCATCTTGGTGTTCTAGGCTCATTCTGTCCCATCCCTGGACTTGAACCAGCCGTGGCTCTCCTTTAATGGAGAGTAGTATGTAGAGGCCAATTGGTGGCTGTCAGGGTGCTCACTGGTGTAGGGAGTGGTTGCTGCAGCAGGGCAGGGGCAGAGGCAGGGCAGGGAATGTCCGTGGGCCTCCTGCCTCTTGGAGTTCCACGTTCTTGGAGTCAACCCACCTCAGATGGAAACTGCTCAGGAAAAAGTTCCTGCACCTTCCCTGAGCACATGCAGCCTCCACTTCTCATTCCCCAAGTGACACAGTGGGGCCACTGTTCACACAGCTCTCACATTCCGTGAGGACTCGCCGAGGTCCTCTCGGCAGGCAGAATACACGGGAGAGGAGGAGAGCGCCGCGGTTACACCTGTCATCCAGGCTGCTCAGGAGGCTCAGATCAATTGTGGTTTGAAGCAAGCCTGGGCAATAAAGTCTGACTTTTTTTTTTGCCATTCCTGGGGCTTGAACTCAGGGCCTGAGCACTGTCCTTGGACACTTTTTGCTCAAGGCTAGAGCTCCATCACTTGAGCCACCTCGCCACTTCCAGCTTTTTCTATGTATGTGGTACTGAGGAATCGAGCCCAGGCTTTATGCATGCGAGGCGAGCACTCTACCACTAGGCTTTGCTCCTTGCTATGTCTATGAGATTCTTATCTCCAATTAACCAGCAAGAAGCAGAATGGAGCTGTGGCTCAAGTGGTAGAGCACTAACTTTAAGAGGAAAAGCTAAGGGAACTCAGGCCCTGAGTTCAAGCTCCTGTATCAGCACGTGTATGTGCACACACACACACACACACACACACACACACACACACAGTACACGGGAGGAATGTGTAAAACCCATGCAAATACCATGTCATTTTAGAGAGGATACTTGAGCATCCGGGGAATTTGGTAATTGAGAGTCAAAGAACAAACAGTGGTTGTACGTGTGTGAGAGACATTAATATTTAACACATTTCCAGCCATATTTATTTCTCTGATTTGTTTCCTGAATTCCAATTCAACCCCATGGCCTTCTTTTCCTTTCTCCCCTTACACACACCACACACCCACATGTGTACATATACATACATACATATACATTGTGCTTGGGTTATCTCAAAGCTAGAGCTCTACCACTTGAGCCACAGCACCACTTCTGGCTTTTTTCTATGTACGTGGCACTGAAGAATCAAACCTGGACCTTCGTGCATGCTAGGCAGGCACTCTACCACTAGGCCAAACTCCCGGCCTCCCCGTCCATATTTATTTATAACTCCGTTCTGTCATGAGGATCCGTGGTGCTTGGACACAGGCTATGGGTCCTGTCTTCCTGGAAGTCCTGCCACCATCTCCCCTGGCTAGAACCAGCACTGAGACGGGGAGGGGGGAGGTTGGCCCTCCATTGTTTCATTGTCTTCCTTGTCCCATCAGCACTGGCAGGGCTGACGGACGTCTCCTCTCACGCTGGGGCCCCAGCCAACGAGTCTTGTGGGAGGAGGCCTGCACCAGTAAGGGACAAAGCCCTCGAGTCAGCAGGCACAGGTGCCAGGGCTGCTCCTGGGGGCAGGGTGGCTCCCCTGTCCTGGAATCAGTTCACCTGCCAGGCCTCCTCTGAGACCACAGGCGTGGCGGCCTGTGGGCCAGGCACACTCATTAGCCTTGCACGTGTACAGGGACCCGGCCACCAGCCTGGCCTCGTGGGAGCCCCAGGGAACCTGGGCTCGTGCAGTTGGGGTGACTCCACTGGGTCTGGGAGAGGTGCCTGTCTGAGTCAGCCCACACCCGGCTCCTCTGCTAGCCCTGCCCAGAGACACCACTCCCTGCGCTGGGAACTTGTTCCCCAAATCCCACAGATGGGGGCTGTGTTGGTTCTGCATGAGGCAGGCCTGGAGCAATGCCACCAGCAGGTCACCCCAGAAACCTGCAAGGCTTCTCGACTCCTGTAGGGCTTCTGCCCCTCTCCCCCAGGGTGGGGGACAAGGTCACAGCCAGTTAAAGGGTGGTAAGGATCTTGCACAAAATGCCAGGATGAGGAGAGCGAAGGGCCCCTGGGTTCTGCCCAGCTCCGCCTGGTGCTCCTCTCCTCACTCCCCAGGTTGGACTCATTTCTCTGTCTGAAGATGAGACTTTGCCTCCACCAGGGGCTTCCCTGCTGCTCTCCCAAAGCCTGAGATCCACAAAGGTAACTCCATGGCCCACTGTGGGGAGGGGAAGGCCCGACAAGTCCACAGGGCTGATCTGTGTCATGGGCTGGGACAGGCAGGCATAGAGATGACAAAAAGACGTGAGAGGTGGCAGTGTCCAGAAGTGGGCACGGGGACGAGGCGCACGGGGGCCTGTCCAAGTGTGTGCTCAGTGGGCCAGGCCGGTAGGACTCGGCACCGCCAGCCTGGGGCAGAACCCACAGATTTGCTCCACGGCCTCGGCCCCTGCTGGGGCCTCTGCCTCCAGACTCCCCACTGGGCTGCCTGCTGCACTGGTCATGAACTCGCAAGCTGTGGGCCACTCAGCTGCACCACCAAACCCCAGTGACACACCTGGCTCACCAGGCTGGGCCCTCGGCACCATCCCAGGATGTGGCAGTGCTGTTCCCTGGCCGACAGGCCCCTGAAGCTCTGTCCACTCATTTCCACCTGTGGAAAACAGCCTTCCGAGGGCCCAGGCCAATGCCAGGCTCTTGGCTCCAAGCTGGCTCATGGCTGCGACTGCTATTATTCCTCCTTGCTACCAGCCTTTGAGCAGGGCCCCAGCAGTGTCAGTTCTCGGATGAACAGGTTTGGAGAGGCGAATTGATTTGTCCAAGGCCACACAGTCCACAAAAGCAAAACTCCAATTTGAGCCACAGGCTGCGTGACTTCCACCCCCCGGGGCTCTGCTGGGGAGCAGGGGACACATGGGCTGCAGCCAGACTCCTGTACACCCCTCCTCTAACCCACCACCGTGGCTCAGCTTTGTCTGAACCTGAGCCGGGCCTTGGCTCTCTGTGCAGACCAGGAAGGAGCTGTATCAGGCGCTACGGTGTCTGGTATGTATTATTTTCTTCCACCCCATTAAAAACAAAAACCCATGGCTGCTGTACAAAGGCAGACCGGTCTGTGGCCCGGCCCAGACACCTGGAATGCTGGCTTCCCACACGGTCAAGCCAGCTGGTTTCCATGGCCTGTCCCTCTCTTGTCCCCTGAGCATGTACAAGTGCCTGCTTGTCTTGGCCTCGTTTCCCCTCCAGAAGTCCTTGCCTGGACCAGTTCACTGAGCACCTGCCCACTGTCCAGGAGTAGGGTGGAGACGCTAAACACAGGTGGGTAGACTGGTGACAGAGCCAGTGCTGTGTGGCCAGATCAGCAGTGACCACGGAGGGGAGCCTACCCATCTGGTGTGGGTCTGCCTGCCCCAGGAACCCGTGAGGCTCCCCAGCTAGGAGCCCCCACGTTACTCACAGCTCTCATTACCCACTTTCAGTGCCTTGGTGAGACATGCTTAGATAGGAGCCGAGCGAGGCCCAGTGGGGCCACACAACCAGCCCTGAACCCAAATGACCCACCCTCCGAGTTCAGTCCCTTCACACCTAGCATCAGCCCGTGCCCCACACAGGGCTGAGCAGCTGGGAGAGGCGGAGGTGGGGTGGGGGGCTTCCTGCAGGAGAAGAATTGTGTGTCCAGCCCCCCTCCCCACAAGGCAGTCCCCATTTAACAGGGCCATCAGCTCACTCAGCAAGACATGGACACGAGGGAAACAGGGACATCGGCCACCAAGCACAGTGCTGCACAAGCAGGGGCTGAGGTGGGGGCCACTGAAGCACAATTCAGGGAACAGAAACAGAAAGGGTGTTCCACTGTGGCCCCGGAGCCGTCCAGCCTGAGGCTGCTAGCACCACACAAGAACAAGTCCACAGGCTATCACCACAGCAACCAGGGTCAAGTCGTCCTGCTGCCTGTCCATGGGCTGTAGACCTCTGGATGGACACTCCTGCAGGTGAGGGGCCAGGCCTGGGCCACCTGGGTGGCAGGTGGAAGCCCAGCACTAAGGCTCCACCAAACAAAAGATGCCTTCTAATTGCCCTGCCTGCCATGGCACTGGGACAGATTAGGGCCCTTGTATCTGCCCGTCATCGCAGCCCAGAGCCAGTTCCCAGGGCTGGGCAGCAAATTGCCCCAACCCTAAGCACAGTGCCCAGCCTTTGGCCAGTTAACATTTGGCTGTGGCTGTAGGCACCTGGCCAAACTCTGAGTCCCAAAGCCTCTGAGAGCAGAGATGACTTAAGCTGGAGCCCAGACTGGATGGGGAATAGACCCAGGGGACGAATGACCGGCTCAAGCCGCATCTGTTCACAAGCTGTGCAGCCTGGGGTGGCTGAGCTTGCCTCTCTGTAAAAACGTAAAAAAACACAGGCCAGGAGCAGGGCACTGGTTGCAACAGGTACTCTGTAAATCTATCATGAGACCTCCATTGCTAAAGCTACCAGCAGCCCAACAGGGTGTCGGCAGGAACAGGCCTATAGGGATGAGGAGAGAGACCAGGTCACCAGGCAGAGGAAGCAGATGGACCCGAGGGAGTTCAGAGGAACAAGCTGCAGGCCCTTGTCCTCTCCACTCCTGCCCTGCTCGGAACCCCAACACCTGAACATGCATGTCTTCTCCCCTTCCCGGCTCTGGCTGCCAGTGACACCCAGCCCTCGTCACTCCTGGCTAAGCCTGGGGCTTGCTGTGCCCCTCCTCAGCCTGAGACCCCATCTCCCTGTACCAGAAACTACTGGGGGCAACACAAGCTCATCAGAAAGGCTTGATGGACTGTGGTTTATGGCCGCCTAAGTCCCTTCCTTCCCTGTAACTGGCCCTTTTAGAGCCAAGAGGCCAGAGTACAGGGACCTAAGGTGAGATGGAAAGGAAGCTGAAGCAGCCACCCTGGCTGGGGCATCACTGTCACTGGAACAGGGCTCAGGCTAGCCCCGTGCTCCAGAGGGCAGGGCCAGTGGGCCGAGCACAGGGAGTGGGCCTTGAGCCTGCACACACCTAGTCCTTGGCTCTGCTTCTTCAGACTTGCCAGGGAGGCCACAGGGCAAGCTGGCAGCATAGCCTGGCCAAGCTCTGAGTCTGGGCAAGAGACAAAGATGGAGAGGAAGGGAGTAGGCCCCCCCCAGGGCAGGAAATACAAAGCAGTAGAGACAAAAATAAAAGCAAACAAATGCATCACTGAAGCAACTGCTGACTGTGCACACATGCACGCACGTGTGCCTGTTGGGTGACACATGTGTCCTGACACCCAGAGACATGAGCAGGTGACATGACTGTCCAGGTCTCCCACCTCATCCGTTCCTGGTCCCTTCCGGCATAGGCACGCTACCCCAGTGGGAATGGTCCCATTCTCATCAGTGTACTCATCAGTGCCCAGCTGGGGCAGTGCCCACTCTGAGCTCACTTCACTCACTAGGTATAAGCTGTGGGCCAGCAGGGAGGACTCCTGGTCCTGTCTTGGCCCTTCCCTTCCCCAGTGTGCACACATAGATTAATGAACTGTGCCACGGTGGCAAGGGCTAGGTGCTATGGGTCAAGTGCCAACACCCAGGGACACCAAGCAAAGGCAGGTCCCCTCCCCTTGCCTGGCAGAGGCCCAAAATGGTCAAGTAGAGGCAGAGGACTTGGCCCTGGTCTTGGCGGGGGGCACTCCCCAGCTGTCAAGCCCAGGAAGCTCAGCCTGGAACCTCCCCTAGCTCCTATAACTAAACCCAGGAATGAACATGTGACCGCTGCTGCCACCCCAGTGAGGGGTCACCCCAACTTGAGGCCAAAGCACAAGTGAAGTGCCAAGAACAGCTCAGCCCAGGGCATCTCAACAAACATAGCTGAGGAGGAGCGGGGCAGGAAGAGGGGTCCTGCAGCCCTGTGAAACCTTCGGTGTGCTACACGTGCATACAGGATGTGAGGAAAGGAAACAGCAGAGCTCAGAGTGGTCCAAGGTCTCCAGTTTCCATGCTGCCACTGTCAGTGGGCGGCCGCTGGAGTGAACGCCCCGATGGGCTGAGACAGGATGGGCTTGGGGACAGGAGAAGGGCAGCTGGCTTCGTATGGTGTCCCTTGGTGTGTCTATGAAAAGATGTGGGCCTGCGGAGGAGTTGTGGAGTCTCTACTTCCACTCCTGCCCAGACACCAAGGCCAAGCCCTGGCACCTGGCACAGACCCGCACAGCCACCTTGTCAGCAGCCTGTCTGATGGTGGCAGGGCCACCAGGAAGCAGCCTCGCACAGACACCAAGAGAAGTTGTGACAGTGGGAACACGGCATGCTCGGCAGGGGCCACACAGGAACAGCAGTACCTTGTTAGCTTTGGTAACTGCAGGTCTGGGAAGCTTCAGGAGATGCCATGTCAACACCAAGTGTCAAAGGTGTGACAGTGAAGCTCAAGGTGGGAGCAAGTGGTTCACGCCTGTAAGCCCAGCTATTCAGGGCTAAGATCTGAGGATCTTGGTAGAAAAAGTCCACGAGTCTTATTTCTAAGAACCCAGCAAAAAAGCTGGAAGTGAAGCTGTGGCTCAAGTGGTAAGAGTACCAGCCTTAGGTGGAAAAAGCCAATGAGTTCAAGGCCCCAGTACCGGCATTCACACACATGTGCAGGCACGCCCGCAGCTCAGTCTAGAAGGTTGCCACCTCCACTAGAGCCCACATCTAGTTGGCAGTTCAGCCCACTTACAGGGAAAGGCTCTAATCGACTCTACTTGCATGTGATAAATGCTGACACCACCCTCCCTATGCCTGAACTCTCTTGAGACCACTAAAAGGGGAACAGTGGATAACTGGCCTGAGGTCAGACTGCAGCTCTGGAAGCACAAAGCTGTCAGTTCTGAGCTCCTGGCTTGGCCCTTCCAACGCAAGGCTGCAGAGGCCAGCTGGCAGTGTGCAGACATGCTACTCTTCTGACCTCAAGTCCCCCTCCTCAGGGATAGCCAAGAAGGCTTCAAGGGCAGCTGGCAGGATACTGCCACATGGTTACCAGGCCTGTGAGGAAGATAAAAACCAGGCCAGATTCCCTGAGCCCTCCTTCGGCTAGAAAACCATCAGACTTCTAATGACTTTGGGTTCCAGTGCCTAAGACCCAAAAGTATGGTTTGATTTTTTTTTTTTTGCAAGGGAGCCAAAACCACAGCCATTAAATGCAATGCCTCAACTTGCCTGCTCCAGCCAGGGACAGCGAGAAAGCAAGTCTGAGCCGCATCTTCCAGTGGCACTGCAGCAAAGCGGCTGTGTGTGTGATGTGGATGTGTACACATGTATTCCCACACCATCAGGTGGGCCAGGCAGCAGCCAACCGTGTATTTCCACTGTGTAGTAAGTCATTCGTTTATTTCTCAAGATGTGCACACTCAAGTATCACACTGGCCAGGACAACTCGCGGCTCCTAGGTATGTACAGGTCCTTCGAGGCTTGGGTACAGACAACTTCGTCACTAGTGCAGCACACACACGAGGTAAACCAGGAAGCCTAAACCCCCACGCCACTCACTCCAAGAAAACGAGGGGGAGGGGTGAGCACGCAGCATCCTGTGGGGGAGTCTGCTCGAGGAGGGAAGAAGAGAGGGTGGAAGGCGAGCTAGCTTCGATCTCCGTCAATCGGTTTCTGTGGGTGCTCAGGGGACGGAGTTCAACAGGTCCTTCAGGAAGTTCTCGGGGTCAGTGACTTCCGACAGAAGACCTGGAAGACACGGCAGCAGAGGTGGGTAGGACCAGCCTGCATGGATGGCAGCAGTGGCTGCAAAGGGTTGCGAGGCAGTGAGCACGCTTGTTTTGTGGATGGAAATGAGGTGGTGGAAGTCAACCTGGCTCCCCAGAGTGGGGTCACTGCCGGGGCTGCTGTGACTTCTGAAGGGGGCTGGGGCTGAAGAAAGGTGGTGTGACTGGCTTTGATGGGCAGTGCTGGGTACTGGTCCCTGGGCCCTTTCGGCTTCAATCCATCACCAGACCTGGTGCCTGAGCAAGTTGCTGGCATTCAGGAGCCATTTCATCAGCTATCAGACCGAGGCAGTGGGAAGCCCGTCTGCTGCAGGGACTAAATGAGACTCTGCACGCAGAAGGGCCCAGCGCCTGGATGGCACTCCAGGTATGTCAGCTCTCTGGTAGACTGCCTACCCTCAGCAAGTAAGGCCCAGGAGACACTAAAGCCTCCACCTTAAGGAGAGCTGTTTACCAGACACCACCCCCCACACAGCCACCTCCAAGCATCCGCGCAGACAGAGGAAAGTGTGGCCTCGACAGTTTGCTGTCTTTGGAAGGTGATTTTTGTTCCTGAGTTTGAATAGGGTGTGCCTGGTTCTGAGAGTTTCTAACAACTTAAAAGTAATGAAGTCATGCCATAAAAGCCTGACCCTGCTACAGGATAGCTCAGGGCAGATGCTGGGCCTGCAGGGAGATGAGTCCTCCCTTTCCTGTCCGCCTTCTCACTAGCTCTGACTTGCATAGCCACTTTGACACGGTTGTGAGTGACAGGCTCAGGGCCTGGCACTGAGGACACAGAGAGAAAAATAAGACAGGCTCTCAGCCACGGCGCCTTGCTTGGATGAGAACAAGTATGCACTCACATACACTGGTGCTGAAAGGACAGGTAGGAGCCATAAGGAGTTGGCAAGATAACTGACATAGAGGTGCACAGGGCTGCATGTGGCACCAGAGAGCTCTCAAGTAGAGGTGGCAGCTACCATGGAGGCCCCTGCCAACAACAGCTTACTGAAGGCCTCAGAGCTTCGGGGGAGAGAATGCTCAATTGGCCCTAGCCTGGGAGGAACTGACACAGTATAGAATCTGAGACCTTTAGTGGGTCTTGCTCCCAGAGTCTAAGGAGGAACTTTTACTGGAGGAGTTCTCTTGATAATAGAATCTGGGGGCTTTCTGTCCACCTTTACACTTTACATAAGCCACACAAGAAGCATGAGAAAGGAGAGAAGTTAAGCTAACAGAAAGAGTTCAGCAGCTTAGATTAATTCTGCTTTGGCTCAAGGTAGCAACAGTCCCTTTGTTAAGATCAGCCCTAACAAGCGTCATGATACAATAGTGTTCGAGGCCTGAGAAGGCATAGAATCTGTTGTCCTGGTGGATTTTCCCAGACCTGGGCCTAAGTCCCCCACTGTCAGTGTGTGAATGAGATCTAAGCAAATCTTAAAAACTGGGTTGTTACAGGAAGTTTGTACATGGGAGAGAACAACGGTCTTTGGTTTTGCTGTGGGATGAACTATCTGTTTTTGGAATGACAGTCATGCAGTGTGTGGCTCTATTTGTACATACAAAGATGTTCTTGGCTCTGGTTGGTATTTTTCATCTATTTAAGAATCTTCTATGTCCTCTGGGAACACAGGTGACATAAGAAGTCTCTGTCCCTAATGCTAATACTCTGAACTGTCACCCCCCCACCCCCCAAAGAAGCCAGAATGCAAAAGGGGCTCCAGAACTTCGTGGCCACATACCCTGGCCTCCAAAGCCTGTTGGTGGGGCTAAGCAGCTGCTGGCTCTTCCTGGGAGGCCATGAGCATGTGGCACACACCAGAGCCACTATTCTCTGGTGAGGCTGGAAGATAAAGCTGTAGGAATTGACACAGTATAGAATCTGGGCAGTCATGGTGGGCTGTCACAAAGATCTTTGAAAGATAAAAGCTGATACTGACCGGCTGCGTCAAAGAACTCTGAGAAGGCCTCCACTGGCATGAACTCCTCCTGGAAGGTTTTCAGGGCTCTGTCGGCAGCTTCGTAGATGGGCATGTCGTTGTGGCGGATGTACTCAGCCAGAGAGCAGGACCAGCCGCCCTCCGTGTTACTGGTAGGCACCTTCTACAAGAGGCAGCAGGAGGCAGGGTTAGGTGGATCATCGAATGCACCTGGCCTCTGCCTCCACTCACTCAGGCCATTATTCAACCTCCTGGGGCGGGGTGGGGAACCAGCTTCCCCAGAGGGTGGGTTCTACCCTCAGGACCCACAGGCTGTCATCCTTCACACAGCATTGGACTGTGCACTGTGCTACCGGAACCTATCAACTCCAACTCCAACACAGGGCTGAGTTCTTCCTCCCCACACATTTCAGTTATGCATTTCCAAAGCTCTTTCTCTCAGATGGCAAAACAGGATCCAATCAAACACTTTTTTGGGAGGGGGCAGGAGGGCCTGGGTGCTATCCTTAAACGCTTTTGCTCAAGGCTAGCACTCTACCACTTGAGTCACAGCATCACTTCTGGTTTTCTGGTGGTTAACTGGAGAACAGAATCTCACAGACGTTCCTGCCCGGGCTGGCTTTGAACCACTATCCCCAGATCTCAGCCACCTGAAGATTATAGGCATGAGCCATCATCTCTTGGACAAATACTCCCGTTCTTTGAAGGTACAGGGGAGCACCCTGATATAGGCAGGACTGAGAAGGTCACACTCACACAGGGAGCTCGGGAGGCCGGCTGGGGAGGCAGCTCCCCGCACAGAAGTGACTGCAATGCTCAGCCCAGAGGTGCAGGTCTGGGTTAAGAGCACAGCCCTGTGCCCAGCAGGGGGTATTTGCTTCTCAGAATTAATGCACCCTAAGCTAGGAAGAACAACCACTGGGGGCTGGGGCAGGGTGAGGCCCAAAGGACAAGCATCTTGAACCCTTACACAAGCCAGCTATGCCCTAAGGGATTCCTTACCTTAAACATGTTGTAAATGAGATCGACGAGGGCCCAAAAGAGAAGGGAAGAGCGATAAACAGAATAATCCTTCACTGCCTTATCTGTCAGCCTGAAAGAAAATCAAATGCCATCCCATCAAGTTCCGAGGAGGGCACACAAGCACAGCCAAGTATCCAGGGACCAAGGGACTGTCACATAACCTGTGTCTCACATACCTCAAGTTCCATGCCTAAAGGCCTATCTTCTTAGAAAAAGAGAAGGTATGGGTAAGAAATTTTCAAGTCCTGGGGTCTAGGTCACAGAGGTTTACTACAAAAATGCTTCATAAACTTCATCCGTCTTAACAGTACCTTCCAAACTAGAGTTCGACATGGCAATCAAAAGGATTCTCAACATAAAGAAAGGGAAAGGATTCCTGTGTTCCCCAGGCTCAGCTCCATACCAGTTCTTGGATAGGGTCCTATCTAATGAGGTAGGAAACCAGGTTTACTTCCATCTCTACATTCCTGCCAGAGGATATTTTTAAATAGCCAGCAGACCCAAACCAGACAAATACAAACACAAAACTAGCAAGCTGGTAGAAAATTGGTGTTGAGCAACAGCGAAGTGGAGGATGGAACATGTAACCACCACTCAGTGCCTCCTAAATCCTGGGATAATCCTCGAGAAGATCCCCACACCCAGTGTTTCTAGCCGGTGAATCAGATTGGGATTAACATCCAGTCAGTGTCTTGGAACCCTGGGGTAGGGGTGAGGGGCAGGGGGAGTCCGACAAGCCCTCCACAGACACTGCTGGTTTCAGGAACTACAATTTTCACACAACTCAGAAAGCCCAGACTGCCCTAGGCAAAAGAGTTATATATGAACATCAGTGTTCCATTTCTACCATCCATGCTCTATGAAAGGTTTTGTTCACAAAGTCAGTAAAAGCCAGCTGCCTTTTGTGATAGATTATTCCCCATCTCAGCACACATGGAAACGCATCCATGACTGAACGGCCAGGTATTCAACCTGAGTGTTAACTAAGCATTCACCATGGACTTCAAGGGAAAGGGCGACTTAGCCTGGGATGGGCCAGCCACACCTATACTCAATATGTTCCATTCACAAAGGGATAACAGAATCAGATGATTCCCTGTCGTTGACAATAAGCAGCCTGCAGCCTCTCTGTGCTCGGATGAAAGCCTAAGAAACTGCCAGGCTTCCACACACACAAATTCCTGGCCAAGGAATCTTTTTGATTCTCCAACCCCAACCGTAAAGGACCCAGGACAAAGCCTGTGGCCAGCATATTGCCCTAGACGGTACCCTCTAATTGCCCTTCCAGCTGTGGTCTCTCCTCTGAGGGTGCCCAACCTAGGTGACTCCATGGTACATCTTCTAGTCGGTTTTGCAGGTAGCAGGCTCCCAGTCATAAACCATGTGGCTGCTTTGGGAAGCAGAATCTCAGTTGTACCTGCCTGACTTAATACTTTAAGGCTAATTAGGAAAGGTGACTAAACTACTACAGAGAGGATGGCAATCCATGAATGCAGCTCATACCAGATTTCCCAGTTCAACTGTGGCCAGTCAGCTTTTCCTTGAGTGGCTGGGACAGTAATGAATTCTATTATAACAACTCTGGTGTGCTCAGACTTCATACCAGCTATGGGCAGCCTGTGTCCAGTAAATGGCCACTCTATTTGCAATTCCAAGTAGCAAACTAACCATCCATTCTCAGGTTCCTGGGAGATATCAGAAAGTGACATGGTTGTGATGGGGACAGAGCTACATAGAAATCTAGCCCGCTCTAAGCCCTCCCACTCTACGCAGACCAGATGGCACTGGCCAGATTCAACAGGACAGCTCTAACCTAGTCCTCTGCCATCACAATATGGCCACAAATGGGCAATGCTTGGGTCTCTCAGAGCTGACAGAGGTAAAGGTATCGTGTGTGCTACTTCAGGCACATACGATTCTCTTGGTGTCATTATTATGAGCCTCAAAGCTCCTTGTTAATCCATCAATGTGGAAATGATGCCTCAGATCCTAAGCTAAGGGGCACATGGCACTGGGTAGCAGATGCTGCCAGACTACACTCAACAGTGAGGCCTCTGAAGCAAGCATTCGTTTCTGTCATGACATACTGGTTAAAATGCGCAAACAAGAAGTACATTCCTACTGCAGCAATCAAGAGTGGACCTGAAAGAAAAAAGGCTCATGAAGCATGGGACAGACCCAAATGGAAAGGGCAGGAAGAGTTTTTAAATATAGAAAAGGAAAATCCAACCCTAGTCAGAAACTCCACAACACAAGCAGCAGCTTCCCGAAGCAAGCACTGACCTAGTGGCTCCCCCTGGAGCCACTGCCCGGGCGTGTGAGGTCACCAGCAGCCTCCGCAGGATCTCTATGCGCATCGCTCTCCACTGCTCAGGGGGCAGGACGTGCAGGGCCAGCACTGTGAAATAGTGGGGTCCGTCCACGTCAAAGGCATTCTCCACCCACTTCTCTTTGGGCTGTTCCAGGAAGCCTTGGAGGTTCTTCTCTTCTCGGGACGTTGCTCGGGTTCTGGAAGAAAAGGAGTGTGATGAACAGGGGGTGGAGGAAGAGGCTGCCCAGGAAGGGGACTGAGTCTGCTGAACATTGAAATGGCTGACAGGCTTAACCAGACACCTTTCCCGGCAATTCAAGCCTAACTGCCCTCCTAGCCATCATTTATGTCGCCTTCCCTGTCCCATCATCTCCACAGCATCGTTAATACCTCCTGGCTCTTGAGAACACTGCTGCAGGACAGATACCAACACTTAACTATTCTGGAAGCCCAGAGGACTGAGGTACCTTGTCCCAAACCACCAAGCCGGTCGGTGGCGGGAACAAGCTATGAACATAGAATCCCTGACTTGAGTCCAGTGAGAAGCCCCGTAGTATTTAAGTGCATCTGGCTCAGTTAGTGACATCAGTGCTCTCCCGGTTTGTTTTCTCATGATCATTACAAGTTTCTCCCAGATAGGTGCTGCTACTTGCTCTTAACTTCTGCTTAACCTGTGTCAGTGGTGATCACTGCAAACCTGAAGACCCAGCACTGTTCACATGCTCTACGCAGATTAATCCTCACAAGAACCCATGAGACAGGTACTACAGCTGCCCAAGCTGTGCAGAGAAGAACTGTACAGAAGACCTAAATATCAGAGTCATCCACTGGGATAGCCAGCAGTGAGCCAAATCCACCCTACTCCCTATGATAGAGGGTGGACAAGTGCTCATGAATGCGTCACTAAATGATCACTCAGCTATAAATCCCCTCTGTGCATTTAAACGCTCACTAATAAAAACAAGTATAGATAGATAGTTCAAGTTTTCCTGCCCATATATTTCCAGCTACAAAGTCTGTTTACATCCAGGCTGGATGGAACTCTGATGCCGGGAATGCTTGATGCCCACCTTAATTGTGTGTGTACTAGGGATAGAGGTAGATGGGCAAAAACAATGCAACACAACAACAGCCACTAGAATTCCAGGTTGGCAGATGGCACTGCCATGGCCACTGGGTTGGGGGCCAGAGGATGCGCTGTTTCCCTCTGCTCACTGAAGAATGGGCACAGCTAAAATGGCTGGACTCGACTAGATCTCCAGCCCTGCAGGGAGGTGGAGGTTCTTGGTCACTGCCGGAACAACTCAGGTTCTACTATGGCTCAGGGGTCACGGCATACATGCCTTTGTGCTAAATGGTTCACCAAAGGCCCAACAGCCCTATGACCAAGCTTCCTCCCATGTCAAGCCTGCTATCAAGGGGAGCAGTCTGTGGTGAAGACAGAGGGCTACTGGTCAGCTTCTGCCTGGCTAAGGTACCACGACAGGGGCAACTGCCCAAAACTCAGGGACTTGGGCATAACTTCCAAGTATTGGGCAATGGGGAACATGGTGTTGCCTGGATTCATGGACTCTATCCCAGCTGGGTACATCATGGGAAGTGTTTGCCTGCTGATCTGTTTCTCTTCCACCATATAGATGCCAAGAGACATGTCCCTGCAAAACCACATGCTTTGTCAGAGCCCAAGAACACTGGTAATTAGTACTGCCAGGGCGTGCAGCAGGGTCTGCACAGAAGCAAAGTCTTTGCCTGTCAGGGTTGCCACGTATCTCTTTCTGACAGCCCTAGGAGTTTGGCAGATGATGTAATGTGCTCTGAGGTAGACCTGCCCTGCAACCTCTACAATGAGCCTGCAGAATCGAGGTCAGCTTTGTATCCCACAAAGAGAAAACAACATTGTTGACAAGAAAAAGGACAAGAGCTGGCTGTCCTGCTGCCTCATAGTCATGGCAGCTGCCATATGTGGACTGTATGTGGCTTTCCTGCAAGCTGCCAGCTCTCTGCCCACTGGAGCTGTGGAACTCTGCTAAGAGAAAGGCCTGCAAGTTTGCACTCATCCAAATAAATCTATAAGCTAAGGCATAATACATCTCTTAACTTGCTTCTAAAATCTGGAGTGGAGCAGAAGACTTCTCCACCCTCCCTGTGGATGTTTCTTTAAAATGACACCAAGTATCACCTAACTGCTCTGAATGCTCACACATAAGAACACTGCTTTCTTCCTGGCTGTTTTCTTTCTCAGTTGACTTTCCTACATCATCTTCAATCCTCCTGTTTTTGTTATTCACTGAAGAGAGCCGGGTTAACAAACTCATGCGCGAAATGGAGCCTGTCCTGAGTCCTTGCTCACTGGGAAGCTATCCCGTTTATAGTCTCTGTGCCCCTAAACGCATCACGTGCTACCTACGGTCAGACATATGCTCTGGAACTGACCAGGGAGGTAATGCAAAAGCTGAGGGGGTCTTGTTGGGTAGAAGGGTGTAGGGTGGATCAGCCAAGATGCCTGTCATGGAGTGTGGGATACTGACGTGTTCAGGACGTAAAGCACAGTGTGAATGATGTATGGGATCAGGTGAATGTTGCTTTCCCGGCCGCCCCCTCCAGTATCTGCACTGAACGACTGCTCCATGGCGAAGCGTAGAAACAGCAGCTTGATGTCGTGGATGTTGAGCTGGTATGTGGGCTCCCGCTGGCCGGTACATTCCTGGAGGTATGTGTTATGCCTACGATGTAGAACAAACATTGGAGCACAAGTGAGGGCCTGGTGAGAGGCTAGGCTGGAAGGTAAAACTCTGATACCTTGGGCTGATGTCTGCGAAGGTTAACAAATGGAGCAAGAAGGAAAGGAGACTTAAGGATAAGGGCTGGGGCCATTAGAAGGCAAGACCACATGACATCTTCACTTCTACAGCCACAGGCTGCACATAGCACTTCAAGTGTAAATACAAAGCCATCACATCTGGGGCCCATTTTAAACGGACTGATGGTACAGGATATTTCTTGGCCACATGGTACGTTTTAGAGGAAAATAAAGGAACTTATTCATTCTACCGTCTTTTGGTTTGGGTGTTACTAAGATAAGCACTCTACCGCTTGAGCTATGATGCTCCCAGCTCCAGAATTTACACCTACTTTTGCCTGACATGGTGATCTAGCCATAAGAATAAGCACTTCAACCTCTCAGTGAGCTTTTTCTAAGTCAGTACTCATTAACTGAGTGACCTTGAGCAAGCAATGTACCCTCCAGGTGACCCCATTTCTTCACCTGCAGCATGTGTAGAGATGTATATATAATATGCTGCTCACTGTTACTTTTACCATTATCGCTGCCAGGCGCCAGTCTTATAACAACTACTTTTCATCCCTGAGTTTTAAAATAGGGCTTGGGGAGGGGCTATCACTCCACAAGTCTCCACCAGACACAAGAACTTCAGAGATGCCTGAGCCATTTTGACCTGGATTTGTAGGAGCAGGGCAACCTTAAAAGAAGTCCAATATCCTTACCACCATATGCTATTTTCACTATCGGAGCCATACACTGTAGAAGTGAATCCTGAAAATTTCTGTCTTTATGACCAAGTCAGGGTTCTTGAGTCTCAGATTAAACATTTTTTTTTTTTTTTAAAAGGAGGCAAGTATAACAGATGAGAAAATTTACATGATATCCCAGAAACTGTGGGGGAGAACAGTGGAGGCCTACTAATCTTTAGACAACTCTCAGGTCAGCAAGACAAATATGGATACCCAGTGAAGGGGCAAGGAAATGATGTCACCAGCTTAGAGCTGATCTTTTCCCAGCTCCTGGAAATCTACCACAGGAAATGTCTAACACTCACCTTGCCAAGCAAGTGGCAAAAGCTGATTCAGGGACATGAGGCCCCCAGACCGGAAGGAGCCCATTGCACTTAGTGTTGGCGTTCTGTAGGGCAGCACTTTCCCATTCTTCCCGGCCTCGAGCCAACCTGGATGAGGGGCAGAGCAGGAGTCAGTGACTGCTAGAATCAATCTGGCTACCAGGCAGGTAGGTGAGTGGGTGGGGAAGGGTTTTCTAATACTGAGTCTATAGCCATGCTCTTGACCCTATGGAGAGAATGAGCTGTGACTTCCATAAGGTAAATGCTGCCTTCACTAATTCAGGTAAGCAAGACTGTTTCTACCAGCTGGGGCCAAACACATTTTTCTTGTTACGGCAAGAACAGTCTGTTGGTCCAAATGGTTTAAGGTAGAATACCCAATTCCCCAAAGATAGTAATCCCAATAACCTCGGGGTTGACAGTCCTAACCCCTGCCAGTCCAGGACTGTGAGCAAAGTGGCTCCTCCTCTCAAGTTTCCCAGAGCTTTAGCCAATGAGGAAGAGGACAGGCCCACTCTGAATGGCCAGTGCCTACCTGACAGCAGCCAAGTGACAGTCATAGTGCACAATGTTGAAGTGGGACACGGTGCTGTAGCCCTGCTGCTTCCGAGGCTTATTCTCCACTTCCTCCAGGGCTACCCGCTTAGTGAAGGTATAAATGCCCAGGACCTTGGTGGGCTGCAAAAGTGACAGAGAAAGGAAGAGAGATGAGGACAAACCATGCCTCGGGCTGCAGAAGGTGAGGACACAGACTGAGGAGAGTGCTGTGTCTCCTGGTGGATCTGGGTCAGGAGAGTGGCCACTCTGGCTGGAGTATGATTTGTTCCCGTCAAACTCATGCTGAGCCTTATTTCCTCAGGGCAGTGTTAAGAGGTGGTGGGACCTAGGTAATTAGGTCATGGGGATTTCACCCTCACGAAGGGGTGACCACAGTTCTCACACCTATGAGGGGCTTGATAAAAAGTATGCCTTGTGGGCCGAGAGTGTGGCCTAATGGTAGAGTGTTTGCCTAGCGTAGATGAAGCCCTAGGTTCGATTCCTCCAAGCCATATACACAGAAAAAGCTGGAAGTGGTGCTGTGTCTCAAGTGGTACAGCACTAGCCTGCTCAGGCCCCGAGTCCAAGCCCCAGGACTGGCAAGAAAAAAAAAAAATATATGCCTTGCAGGGCCAGGAGTGTGGCCTAGCATGCATAAAGCTCTGGATTCAATTCCTTGGTACTACATACATAGAAAAGGCAAGAAGTGGTGCTGTAGCTCAAGCGGTAGGGTGCTAGCCTTAAGGACAGTGCCCAGGCCCAGGCCCTGAATTCAAACCCCAGGATTAGAAGAAAAAACACAAAAGTATGCTTCACACATATGGCTCTCTTCTGCACATGCCTGCTTGTCCTTCAGTCAGTCTCAGGCATTGCAGCAACAGAAAATATATCAAGACGGGAGAGAAACCAGTGGGAAGAGGCTGTGCAGACAGAAGCAGAGATCAAACCTAAGTCATCCTTTTTCTGCATTTCATCTATCTGGAAACACGGAACTCCATGCCAGAGAAGATGGCATGGCAGGCGGACTGGTAAGGGCACTTGCCTGTGCACTAGACAGGACGAGACCCCTTCTAGGCCTGCTACTCTATTCTTTCAAGTATCATGTACCTTGAGTGTACCTAGAAAATGGAGATTCTGATCTCCTGTTGTCCTGAATACAGCAGCAGATGTATTCTGAAATACCAGTCTGAGATCAGTTCTTAGCTGGAATTCTGATTGTCATGAACCTTTTGTTTTAACTCTTTATGGGGCTTTTGGCAGTTTCAAGGCACAATTAGTACATTTATACTCAGTTCTACATGTGAGGCTCAGTATGCAGAAGGGCAATGTCTGTTGATGAGGATGCTCAGACAAGTTTGCCTTCCTAGCTAACAGAAAGGCAGCCAGCCTTAGGCTGGAATCAAGACTCCTATCTTGAGACTGCACCAATCTATGGGCAGAACAGCCTGCAGGAGGGGACACCACCTCGTAAAGCAACCGTCTATGCCACCAGAGCCTGAGACCTCACAGCAACTGCCTCCCAGAGGCCATACCTGGAACTTGTAGCCTTCTCTGCAGATGCAGCATGTGAGGCCTGGCTCCTCAATTAGCTCTTCCATCTGCTTCAGGAGCGCCGTCTTGGTCACTACCTGGCCCTTTTCATTGGTCTGTAGGGAAACCCAGGCAGTGTCATGAGGGGATCTCCACATGCTCACCCACCTGGCTTGCAGACACTCAGGAACACACTAACGACTGCCACATGAATAGGAGAGCCTGTCTGTTGTCTTCTAATGAGGAGACACCTGCATTCTTTTATTGGTCTCCCTTTCCTGCAGTAACACTGAAGCAGAGGAAACTGAGATGGTGCCATTTGCCACTCAAAGTCCCCTTCTTGGTGCCAGCAATCCCATATTTCAGATGCCAAAGGAGGCTGTGCTCTGATTGTCCCCTGTTCTGCTGACACTTGAGTTTGCCTGTCCGTACAAAGCTCTTCCCATGAAAAAGCTTCCTCCAAGTGGGGCAGTGGAGTCCTCGGTGTCAAACAGAGCCCAATGAAAATCCTGACCATCATTTATTAGCTGGACACCCAGTTACTTCACCTTTCAGTCTCCCATTTCTTCTGGAAATGGGAATAACAGTATTAACTCAGAACCACCTGAGGGTGTAGAGTAAGCTGCCTGCTGAGCCCAGTTCCCCCCCACCCCTTCAATCACTATTATCTCCATCAGTGTTAGTTTGCAGAACTTACAAAGTCCCTAGTCCTGTGTATAGGTGGCAGAGCACCATAACCTCAGCTCTGAGGAGGCCAACACACCTAGTTCCTGCCTCATCTGTCTAGTCCTCACTTTCACCACCTCAGCTGTACTTCCACCCCAAGTACAAAAGGCTTTGGGGCATGGCTGTTCCCTCGTCCTCAAACAGGGACTTCGGGAGGTGGCTGTACCGTCATGCCGAGGGTCCCCAGTGCCTTCTGCCTCATAGCCATGGCCATGCGCTTCTTCTCCGCTCGGGTCTCTCTGCGCGCTGCATCGATCTTCTTGTTCACATCAGGGTGTTCCCGCAGTGCCTCCAGGAGGTTCTCCGCCAAAGTCCCAATACCCTCATCACTGGACACCTGCTCCAGTTTATGCAGGTTTGTGATGGAGTCAGTTCCAATCAGAACCTGCCAAGAAGAGACCAAAAAGACACATGTGCCCAGTTATGGAGACAAGCTTTCCAACAGGAATGCAAAGGCTTAGAAAAGCTGCCAATTCACACTCTCGGGCCATCTACTCAGCTGCAATCAGAACCTGCACCTCTACACTTGAAAAAGACACAAATGTGAGGACTAACTCCACCAGAGACCTGTGATTAGTTACTCCAGTTTTTAGCTTCAGTATTCCCAAGTATAAAAAGCATTAATACTAGGCTGGGAGTTTGGCCAAGTGGTGAGTGCTTGCCTAACATGCACCAAGACCCGCGGGTTCGATTCCTCAGTACCAATACATAGAAAAAGCTGTGGCTCAAGTGGTAGAGATCTAGCCTTGAAGAAAGTTCAAGTACAGTGCTCAGATTTGAGTTCAAGCCCTAGGACTGCCCCCCCACAAAAAAAATAGCCAAAGATGGTTTTCTCTTGGTATGAGACCTACACGGTGCATATAGCAGGCAGAGGAGGCCTGTCGGTTCATGAGGGACAGCCCCACGTTCTACATCTGGAAACCTTGATATCACCAAACGTGGGAGCAGTTTCCTCAATCTAGGCATATGAGAGGTTTACCTCCATGAGGGAATGAAGCCGAGTCTTAGAACCACTGACATCAACCCTGTGCTCTGAGGCAGCATCAGAAATGGCAGGGTAGTGTGGACAAGCCCTTCAGGTGAGCTCCCCGGGCAGTGCCGTGGCACCCCTGTCACAAGTGATAGGTGGCACTGCCACACAGGACAATAAACTGCAAACAACAAAGTCAGCCTGCAAGGTGAAAGTGCTCACCAGCTCGTAAATCTATCCTCACCCCAGGAACATTGCAGATTTGCACCTTAGCAAAACAACAAGTTATATCATGCCTCCTTGCTGAACCCACATTGTAAACCCTGTTGCATTTTTTTCACTGGCACCCAACCACCAAACCCCTGGTTGTTTTCTATGTGTATGTGTACACATGAGCACAGATACATGTGTGCACAACACTGTTTGATCTGCCCTCAAGGGGCTCACACTCTGCGAGGAAGAACTGTCCATATACCACAGGGCACAGTCACAAACTCTTCTTCTAGTACTCTCAACACCCTGCCTTTTACCTCCTACAATGCCACTCAGTGGAGTACTCTGGGCCCACTATCAGCTCCTGCCATATGGCCCTGCCCATCCCATACAACTGTGGCCAACTCTGCAAGTGGAATGAAGAATGCCCTGAGCTCCCAGGGACTTTGAGCCTATGGAGGGGCCACACTTCTCACTTCTTAAAAGTCTTCTTTCCCCTGCACTCAAAAGTCACTGCTTAGCCATTACTGTGCCCTGACCCTATCTTCTACCAGACAGCAATCTCCCAGTAGACACTGTTTTGTTCACCAATGTCCAACCTAGTTCAGCACTCGTCACAATAAATGTGTAAAGAGAAGAATGGTCAATGTGGATGCCAGGTATCTAACTACATAAATCCTGCTGTAAAGGAAGTCATTATATGTGGCAGCTGAGTAAGGCTGGGTCTCAGGGGACTGGAGTTTTAAACTCATGTACCACCTTTGACCACATATGAGTTCTAATCCTTGAAGTATTTCCATAGGGCACAGACATGTTACAACGATATGAAAAAATTTATGTGAAGGGTCTTATTGGGAAAAAGTATTTCTATAAAAACATATCAATTGTAACCCTCTCTATTGAGTTGTAACCCTCTCTATTGAGTTGAACCAAAGTTTAGAACAATAGAGATTAGTAAGACAAATAACAATAGTCTTATTGTAACCAACTACATTTTGTAGCTATCAGAACAGACTGCCAAGTGGGAAGACAGAATTACATTCAACACAGTTTATAAACAAAAGTCTTAAAATGCAACATTTAAAACACTCAACAGTGCACTCAGAAAATGGCCAAAAGACACAGATGTTCCACTGAAGAAGAAATAGATGAAGCCCATGAAGAGACGTTCATTAGCCATCAGTAAGCATTGGGGAAACACAAGTCAATACTACAGTGAGATAGCACTGCACATTACCAATAGAGCTAAAAATTAAAAATAGCCACCAAATGCTGGCAGAGACGCAGAGAAATTAGGTCACTCACACATTACTGATGGGAACGTAAAATGGTATAGCCACTCTAGAAAAGACTTTGTTAGTTTCTTATTAAAACTAAATATGCAACTAAATATCCATCCAAGCAATTACACTCTTGGGCATTTATCCTAAAAAATGAAGACTCATATCCACTCAGATCTCTAGTTATGTTTTTTAAAATGGGGTCCCATATTTTTGCCTAAGCTGCCCCTCTTCCCTACCAACTTTCTAATAAGTGGGATCATAGGTATTAACTATCACACCTGGCTTATTGCTTGAAATGGGGTCTCACTAACTTTTCCCAGGATGGCTTCAAATTGTGATACTCATGATTGCTGCTTCCAGAGTAGCTGGGATTACAGGTATGAGCCATTGTGCCTGACCTTAAGAGTGTGTGCGCGCATGCATGCATGTTGGATCAAAGTGGTAATGGTTCAAGAATGTAAATGTACCTAATGTCACTGATTACGGAGATGTTATATATATTTTGCCACAATAAAAAAACTGAGACTGGGGAAAAACAAAAACAAAAAACAAAAAAACCTACAGCTGAGGTTCACAGTTGTTCTTAAGTAATGGAAACAAACACTATCTTTTAATGGGTAGATAGTTAGAGACAGACATACTGCTGCCACTGCAGAGTGCCCAGCAATAAAAAGGAACTGACCCAGAGGAGGACCTAAATGGGCCCCAGAAAATCATCCTGCTAGGCTGAGTGATAAAGCCAGCCCCAGAAGGTTGCATACATGCTGTGTGGGTCTCTTCCCTTTTTGATAGCAGTACTGTGGCTTGAACTCAGGCCTGGGTGCTGTCCCTGAGTTTTAGTGCTCCCTATCACTTGAGCCAAGTTCCACTTCTAGTTTTTTAGTAATTAATGGGACATAAGAGTCTCATAAACTTTCCTGCCCAGGAAGGCACAGAATCTCAATCTTCAGATCTCAGTTGCCTGAGTAGCTAGGACTAAAGGAGTAAGCCACAGGCATCTAGCATGATCCAATTTTTTAAAATTACAAAATTGTCAAAATGGAGGATGGACCACTGGTTAGAAGGGTTTGTGGCAGTGGCAGAGAAGAAGCAGATGTAATTATAACGAAGAGCCAAGCGGATCCTCAAAGGGATCAAACTGTCTCATTTTGCCATGTAGTAGGATTTGTGAAGGGTTAACAGATACCCCAGCCCAGTGGAAAGACCAGGAATGGGCTGCAGAAAGCATAAAGTCATCAGTTGCCTGAGGTAGCGCAGAAAATGACGAGTTATTACAGATGGCACATAATGGTTTGCAGTTTGATCAGCCACAGCATCACAGCTCAGCTGCTGCCCATTCCACTCAGGGTATGAGGAAGCCCCTTTAAACTGAGTGAGGCTGGAAGACCATTTCAGGCCAATCTGGCCTTGTCTCAAAAGCCAACAAAATGACTAAATGAATACAGAAATCTCAATTATAACTTACACATAGAGAAGAACTAAATGACTCCCAGGTATTCCTTTTACTGCAAGAGTTTTATCTAATGTTTATTCACATCTTGAGTTGGACTGAGGAGTTACCTCTCTCTGCTGGGGGGGAGGAACTGAACGGCTCTTTCCCACTACATGTCCTGCATGCAGAGTGAAGTGCACGCACACATACTGTCCACTCACCTGGGTGGCCGGGTGCTGGATGGCCAGCCCCCGAAGAAGCCTCAAGATAAATGGCAGGGCTGGGCGAGATAAAAATTTTTTCCAGATGTCAGCATCCAAGCTGCAAAGCAGAGGAAAGGCAAACTTACAGGCCAGATAAGAAAAGTATCCAGAAACCACTTGCTGATTCTGGCTTTGAGTTAGTTCTAAGTGATGCTCCAAACAGTCTAAGAAAGAATCCCTAAGAACCACCCAGCCCAGGGGCAGGAGTGTGGCCTACAGGTAGAGTGCTCACCTAGCATGCACGAAGCCCTGGTTCCATTCCTTGGTACCACATACACAGAAAAGGCCAGAAGTGGTGCTGTGGCTCAAGTGGTAGAGCACCAGCCTTGAAATAGCTCAAGGACAGTCCCCAGGCCCTGAGTTCAAGCCCTAGGACTGGGGGTGTGGGGGGCGGGGGAAGAACCTCCCAGCCCAACTAAGAAGCCAGACAGAAACCAGTACTCTAAACAAACTGAAAGACTTCATCTTTTTCCCAGCTTCCCAAGGTCCCCGAGGTGATTAAATGGTTACTGGTAAGGACAGAAGGGAAGGGTGCTAAAAGGAGCACAAAGGGCACACATGAAGCAAGAGGAGGAGGGGGGAGAGGAGGAGGAGGGAAAGGAAGAAGAGGAGGGGGGAGGAGGAGTGGGAGGAGAAAGGGGAGGAGAAAGGGGAGGAAGGGGAGGAAGGAAAAAGAGGGGATGGGGGAGGAGGGGGAAAAGGAAAAGACAGGAGATGGAACCAAGTCCTGAAGGGACTTACTTCTTAGCACTGGGGATGTGCTTTTTCATATAGTCCAGGGCATTCTGGGTGATTCCCTTCTGGAGGATGAGGTCCTTCAGCTGATGCCCATTGCTGTTGTTCTTAATGCCAGCTGCAATCTTGCAGAAGCAGTCCAGGAAAACTTTGTCATCACCACTGTAGTCTTCATCATACCTGGGGGGAGAGAGCAGACAGCATGAAGGTGGGAAGACAGAACAAACTGTGGTCAAACTGATCATCAACCACAATCTGCAGGATCTTGTCTGAACTCTATTATGACACACTATACCTGGTTCCTGACATTGTTTCTTTTACCTGCTATGTGCTCAAACTTGCCCTGTTCTTTGGCATTTGCAGTTTTTGGACACAGAGTTCTGCCTTTTCGTGCCCCATCCCCTATCACCAACTACTTCATTTCTGCCGCCTAGCCAGCTGCTACTTTAACTCAATACAATTGAATTATTGCCTCCCTATTAGATTGAGCCCTTAAATCTAAGGGGATCTTCACTAGCCTCACGGGGTTTTGTGAGGACTCTTACTCAGCTGCAGAAAACTCTGGCCACATACTTATCAAAGTTGCAGTATGGCTTGAACCGCTCCACCAGGATCTGCATCTTCTCCACCTCTCCAAAGGAGAGGTACGGGATGATGCGCAGCAGGCCCTGAAGCACGCTAGGGTTAGAGCGGACAAAGGTGCTGTTGATCTGGTCCAAGAGCATCACAAGTTGATCCTTGTCACCCGTGAGGAGGAGGTTGCCCTGTGATGGGGAAGACAGCAAAAGGACTGAGACTGCAGCCAGCAGCTGATCCCTGAAAGTCAGCTACTCCCATCAGACCCAGAAGAACCATTTCTTAGTCCTTATTGGCAATAGAAATGGGGGAAGTTCCTCTTAGTAAAGCAGTTTCCAGGTTTCTTAATAGTCAAAATATACCAATACAATCTCCTGTGACCCTAAAAGAATGGAGCCTATTGAACATTTGGGCACAGGGCCTGCCTAATCACCAGCACCAGTAAGCCGGGAGGAAGGCAGGGGGCGGGGGGTATAGACAGTGGAGAGGGATGGAACTGGGGAGGGAACACCTGGTTCTGGGACTGACCCTATAGCAGACAACTGGATGACACTGAACAATTCACTTCCCTCTCACAGCATCCAGGTTCTTCAACTGTAAAGACTAAAGACTCTTCTATCAGCTAGGTCATGCCTGGATGCCATGACTGAAAGAGCATCTTCAGCAGCTTTGCTTCCTCTGAGTCCAGAGCTCCACTCCGCTGCATTGATATGACCATTAGCTGAGCCTGGCCATTCCTAGGGCTTCAGTGGATAGGGTCAGTCCAATTCTAGGGTGAGCTCAGCCAGTTTTGGACAAGCCTACTGTGGGCTCCCAGTGGCTGCAGGTAGAGAGGATGGGGTCTTCTTACCTTGTCCTCACTCAGGGGTTCTGCATTGGACTCATCTAGAATGATTTCCATGATGCTGAGCACTTGCTCAGCCACAGCCGCTCCCCCGCTGTCTTTGCTCTCCTGCTCTGCTACCAGAGCCTAGGGGAGAAGTAGACCCAGTCATTCTTGAGACACAACCACAGCCACTCACGGCTGACCATCCTCTGCTGCCCTCCATGACTGGGAGGCCAGAGACCACATGCGTGCACACATGTGCACATGTTTTGAGCAAACATGTGGTGTTTTCAGGATATCATTCTTGGCTGCCCTGAGGAGAGGGGCACTACTTTCTACTGGTGTGGAGCTGATTGTTTGAGGAGATGCCTTCCTCTTATTTCTTTTGCCCTCAGAAAGGAGACAAGGAAGCTCTAGGGTGCCCTGGCAACAGCATGGGCTGAGTCAGCAGGAAGAAGGGGCCAGCCAGGGCCCAGGACCACCACCATTCCCTCCACATCACCTGCAAACCACAACCATTACCAAGTTTAACGTCCCCAGCATGACATTCAAAGTGTTCATTTCCAGCTTGACCAGCTGCTGCCGATTGACTTTCACCTTCACACAGTAACTGAACAACTTCAGCAGCACCTGACAAGAGAAGCCACAAGAGACCCATGAGACCATCCTCAAGTCTAAGTGTCCTGTCCCATCACCTGGATCTCTCCTCATTCAGGCAGGAACTGAAGGCCTTCAGGGGCTATGGCAAAGTGACATTTTGAATGGCAACATTCTCTGTCACTACTGAACTAGGCAGTGATACCAGCTGTTAGGGAGCAGGTGATACCCTGATGTCCTAGGGTAATTCTAGCACTAACTGCCGCTGAACTAATGGAAGACAGAATGATGCCATACGATAAACCGCTTGCTGGAGGCCATGAACTATGTGGGGCCTAGAAAATAGACACTCTAGTCGCCTTCATTTTGGCAGTGGAGTAAAGAGGGTAAAAATAGTCCTGAAATATTGGTGGTTCCTCTAGAAACCTCTAATTTTGACCAATGAGTCAGCTAAATAAACCCCTAAAGAGAACCTTACAATCTGAGTTACATTACAAAATTCACTTTTAAAGTAATGATAAAATCAGGGCCAAGAGTTTGGCCTAGTGGTAGAGTGCTTGCCTAGCATGCACGAAGACCTGGGTTCGATTCCTCGGTACCACATACATAGCAAAAAGCCAGAAGTGGTGCTGTGGCTTGAGAAAATCCAGGGACAGTGCTCAGGCCCTGAGCCCAAGCCCAGGACTGGCAAAAAAAGAAAAAAAAGTAATGATAAAATCATGATTGACACAGGTGCATTTCTTTGGGGAAAGACACTCAGACAATGATTCCTCAGATAACTAAAAGGTTACTAGAAAAAATGGCCACCATCACACCAGTTTTGATGGGGGGGGCGGGGAACCTAAGATACTGGGGGTTTGGCAAACTGCCAATGCCTTTAGTAGTCTGCACTGGCACATGTCACTATCCTCTAGGGATAAGTGACACAAAGCCTGTGCAAAGCCTGTGCAAAAGGGTTGGTCTCTGACCAACTCACTGTTAGAAGGTGGCGCCCCTGTTTGAAGTCTTTGATCCCCGCCAATCTGTTAAGCATGCACTCCAAGCCCCCACACTGGGCCATCACACCAGCCATCTTGTACACTTCTTCTTCATCTTCTTCTTCGTCTAGAGAGGGAACAGAAAAGGAAGAGGGTGAAAACAGTCTCCAGAATGAAACTCATCCAGGCCATCTTCTAGGCTGAGATTTTATGGCTCTTCTCTACATTTCTACAAAGATGTAACCAAAAAAAATCCCAGTATCAGATGCTAGACCACATAATTTTATTCCCAATAGAAACTCTTCTTAAAGTTCAAGTCAATTAACATGTATAAGCAACAATACTACTACTACTACCAATGGACAAAAATAAAACAAAACTGAAGCTAAAAATAAATCTAAACTCAATTTTGTGACTAACTTTCTCTCCTAAAAGCTTGTTTTCATCTCTGAGAGATGTCTAATCAGTCAACAAAAGCATGTATTTCACCACTTCTGACACCCAGTGTAAAAGAGCATTTACTGACAATACACAAGTTCTGGACAAGACTGATCCTTTTATAAAATGAGGTTCTACAGTCGCAAGTGCCAGGCCCAGTGTGTAGTACTCCGAAGAAAGACCCTACCTGTGGTAGAGTCCAGAGACTCGATGAACTCCTCAGTGGCGTCACCCAGAAGCCCCCTCATTCGATAAACAATCCTCATGGGCTCTCCCTGGGCAGAGGAAGGTAGAGAAAGGTATTTATAAATAGGTCTGGAAACACACACACACACACACATACACACAAAAACAAACAAACAAACCCTCAACATTTGGTCTTTCTTAATGTCTCAGCCACATGGAAAGCCTCTAGAGTTCTCTAAGGTGTGAACCCCAGCTTCTCTCAGACTTGAACACACTGCCTTTCCTTAGGAGAAAGGAGGCTACTTTTCTTCCATGTCTACTGTGGGCTAAGTATCATGTGAAGTATCTTATAGACATAGCCCTATGGGATCTCATGAAGATACTAGGTAACTCAGGAACCCACACCATAGGCCTGTTGGCCTAGCTACTCAGGAGGCAGAGACTTGGAAGACAGGGGTTCAGTGTCAGCCCAGGCAGACAGTCTATAAAACTCCATCTCCAATTAACTAGCAAAACGACAGCCTCAGATAGTGGGGTGCCAGCCTCAAGTAAGAAAACTGAGCAAAAGCAAAAGGCCCCGAGTTCAAGCCCTGGTATCAGCATAAAAACAAGGCAACAATAACAGCAAAAACCCACTAGAGGTAAGAACTCCAATAGCTCCTTATTGAATATTTGACTCCTCTAATTAAGTCCTTTATATCATCCTTTTATATGAAATTTAACAGCTGGTTTGTAGTTATCTAAGTAGAAGGCTGGACCTAATTTCAAGCTCAATACTGGCTCAGAAGAAATTCAAACCACTGGGTATTACTATTCAATTCAAGTTGAGTTTATTTTAATCAAACAACTATGAATGAGGGGAGCACAGTGCCTTATGCCTATAACCCCAGCTACTAGGGAGGCAGAAATATGGAGGATCATGATTTGAGGCCAAGCCAGGTAAAAAGTTAGCAAAATCAGTCTCAACCAATAAGCTGGGCACTGTAGCATATATTTGTGATCCCAGCTACAAGTGAGGTTGTTTGTAGAAGGGTTTTGATTTGAGACCAGCCCAGGCAAAAAAACAAGTGAGACCCTTCCAGAAAAAAATAACTAAAAGCAGAAAAGGATTGGGAGTGTGGCTGAAGTGTTATGACAGAGCACCACTCTAGCAAATATAAGGCCATGAATTTCTCCACAACCTCTATAGCCTGACTGACATGCTTGCAAATCCTGTTATCAGCTATACCTTTTAATTCACATCAGATTAACAAGAACCAGGGGCCTTAATTCCCAGCACAGAATCAAACAATAGAAAGAAGAAAGGCAAAAATGTGTGGCTACTTAAAGCCAAAAATGTAAAAAGTGTACTACCAGTTTATTTTCTTAAATCTCACAAAAATATTTGGGACTAAGTATAAAAATTTGTGCCTTGGGCCGGGAGTTTGGCCTAGTGGTTAAAGTGCTTGCCTAGCATGCACGAAGGCCCGGGTTCGATTCCTTGGTACCACATACATAGAAAAAAGCCAGAAGTGGTGCTGAGGCTCAAGTGGTAGAGCTCTAACCTCGAGAAAGTCCAAGAACAGGGCTCAGGCCCTGAGCTCAAGCCCAGGACTGGCAAAAAAAAAAAAAAAAAAAAAATTTGTGCCTTACCAGCATACAAGTTCACTAGAATTAAGTTACATATTTAATTAACTGACTAAACACCCCCAGCAGAGACAAAAGGAAGGGAAGGAATGGGAACAGAGAGAATGAGGGAAACAGAGACTGAGGGACTGGATAGGAGGATGTTTAAGATTTTCTTACTAGGATACACAGCAATTTTATGCAGTTCTATCCTCAACAAAGCCTGCCTATATCTCAACTCTCCAATTAGCGAACTGTTGGGGAAAGACTGACATTGAAGTATTCCCACAAAAGCGAGCATGAATCTCAGTCATGATGTGCCTGCACAAAATCCTTGGAGCTCCAACAACTCACAAGCATGTAGGCAGAAAATGCTCAAGCTCTGTGTTTTTTGGTTTTTGGGGTTTCCCACCCCCCCTCCACACCTTCCTTCCTTTTCTTTTCTTTCTGAGCCAGTATTGGGGTTTCAGGGCCTAGGTGTTTTACCTGAACTTTTTTGCTAGCACTCTACCACTTAAGCCACAGTCCTACTTTCTAGCTTCTGTTGGTGAATTGGAGATCAGTCTCATGGACTGCTCTGCCCAGGCTGTCGTCAAACTCTAGCCTTAGAGCTCAACTTCCTGAGTAGCTAGGATTACAGATGTGGTTCTCTCTAGGATTACAGGCATGAACCACTAGTGCCTGGCTTTTTCATACCTTTTTGAAGCTCTTTCACCATCATTGGTTTCATGCTTCAAAAGGTAAAGAAGATGACAGGCTTTCTCCATACATCCACAAAGAGAGGAAGTAAGGCTGCTAGTGTTGCCACAGGCCTAAGTGATGATTAACAACCTGTACAAACCAGAAAAAGAAACCCACACTTCTAAGCAAGAAAACAAGCACATACCTCATTTGTGGTACACCAGACCTTCTTGTAAACTTCAGCCACAGGAAGGTCCAAACTAATAATTTTATTGTTCACTAGAAGCTGAACAGAAAAATATATGAGCCTGTTATTGCACATAATTGTAAGGTTCAAGATCAAAGGATGGTTTATGGCAGTGTTCACCATTCCTCACTTTCACCTGTCCTGGGTCTCTGCACATGCTTTTGCTCTGGAAAACGAACATGCATATCCTATACCCAGTACCAAGTGCAAAACTGTAGCGCCAAACATCCTTAACCTAATTATGGACTCCGGCTTAGAAACTATGCAGAGAACCTTCTTTCTGGAGCCCATTTCAGGTCAGCATCAAAGGCACATGTGCCTCTCTCTGTGCATAGGATAATCCAGACTCTCTCACTGAGTGTATAATAATCTAGATCCTCTTGTTACACACTTGATAATACAAACCTTCAAGGCTTTCAGGCAGAAGGTACTGTACAGAAGGCCTTAAATCTGTATAGAGACCAGAACATTAGGATTCTGGGACTCAACTAACCTTGGAAATCTGTCAGAGAAATAATCAGCACTTACAACTGCCATTAACCACCTGTATATTCCTTGCCAGGTAGTGGGCAGTGCTCTCTACTCCTCTTCAACACCAGGAGTGGCAAGAGAGTGGAGGCCAAAGCAAGCTACCTGCTCAGTTCATCAGTTTCTGATGAGAAGCACTTGGATCTGATCTCTGTCCATGCTCTTATTCACCAGCAGACTGTCCCACATTTCTCACCTCCATCCCACTGTCGTCCTCCAGGAGAGCTACCAGATCACAGTCCTGGCAAATCTTGTTCTTTATATCTCTCATGAGTGGCCCAATGCCTGGCTCATTGCTGCTATATGGGTTCCCAGGCATCCTGCCCTGTAAGAAGTCTTCTTGTTGGGGGTCCTTCTCCAGGGTCACAAAGAACTCAGTGACTTCATTCTCCTCCTAAAGGACAGACAAGGATATGCTTCAGCATTTCCTACCACCAAGGGATGGGAGAGGCAGGTTTCTGCCACACTACCTTGTTCTGTGGGTACTCTGAGGGAAACATCATTGCCTAACACATTATAGATATAAAGAATGGGAGGCTCAGAGGTCACTCAACACAGCCAGAAATAATCCAAGTAGCCTGAAATACCAACACTCCTCTGAAATCCAAGAGAAGACTAGGAGAGGAAGCCTAAAAAGCAATCAGACAAGGAATGAGACATGCTCATCAATGGCTGACTGATCTGAGCCTAATCCAAGAAGAGGGTTAGTCTACATGGCACAACTCTGAGTAATAACTCAGTGACTTTTCATGGGCTGCTGAGGCCACTAGTGTTTCCTTCCTTCCTCCACAGCAAGAGGGGGCTCTAGACCATACTGAACTTCCACACAGTTCAGGAGAGGGAAAATGAGGCCCAGGATGCATACATACATAAAACCAGCAGGGTAAGGAAGGATGAGAAGGACAATGCCTTTATACCCAAACTCAAATAGCTTCTTCCACAGCATGCCAGAATGAACAACAATGAGATTTTGGAAATGAAAGCTAGAAATGATTAAAATAATAATAATAATATAGGATGTAGCTAGCTCTGATACATCAATGTAGGCAAGGCTAAGAAATATCACTGGATTTCCCATCGTTAGGAATAGGGATCTTCCTGAAAGGTCGTCTGAACCCCGGAGTGTTCTCACACTGGCCCCGAGGGCATGGGGTGGCAGGTGCTGCTTACAGGGTAAATGATGCTGCACAGCCTCTCAAAGATGAAAACTGGTGTTCGGTAGTCGTCCAGATTGTAGCGCTTGGCTGTCTCAATGCACACAGCCATGAAGGCCTTGGTTTCGGATTCTGTACCTGCCAGAAGTCAAAGTGGCCACGTTAGTGAGAAGAGCTTTGCCCACGCACAGATGAAACTAAATGTAAAGCAATACCACCGTCAGATTTTTCCCTCATATTAAGTCTTTAACTTTTTTTTAACAATATCTTTTCTTTTCAAGATAGGGTCTTGCTATAGCATGGATGGAATAAAATCCTCTATCTTCAGCTAGGATTATAGATATGCATGTGTCACTCTACCTAAGCCCTATGAATGCTGTCTATGTAATTCAATTGTAAACTTGATGCTGACTGATTCTATATTCTGACTACATTCACTGAGAAATCCTTCCAACCCCAATCAATATACTGCATCAGCTGTGTTCCTGTCCTGTTGTCTCTGAGGATACACCCTCCTCAAAAAGAAAGACCATGCCTTATTCAGTTTAGCAATCCCTTGCCAAAACAGGTCCCCTCCAAATGTCTCTGACTATATTCTAGTGACACGGAGGGACATTTTTGTGTATACTTCTTTTGTAAGTATACTGCCCTCTATAGGACCAAGAGACAACCTCAAGTCTCATGATAGAGAAAAAGGATCTTTAGCTGGGCACTAGTGGCTTACACCTGTAATCCTAGCTGCTCAGAAGGCTGAGACTTGAGGATGGCTGAAGCTAGCCCAGGACTGGAAAATCTGTGAGATTCTTATCTCCTGTAAATTACTCATAACTGGCATACACACACACACACACACACACACACACACACACACACACACACAGGCTCCTGCACTGACAAGATCACAGACTAGCTAGGCATGAAATGAAAGTGCTATTTGAAGGAATTCATTTTTGATAAGTTTTCTGGGCCTAACTCCTTACAGCTTACCACTTAAGAGCAACTTAGAATGTGGAATATCTGGTATAAGAATGGAACAGCAGGGGCCGGGAGTTTGGCCTAGTGGTAGAGTGCTTGCCCAGCATGCATGAAGACCTGGGTTCGATTCCTTGGTACCCCACATACATAGCAAAAAGCCGGAAGTGGTGCTGAGGCTCAAGTGGGTAGAGCTCCAGCCTTGAGAAAAATCCAAGTACCAGTGCTCAGGCCCTGAGCTTAAGCCCAGGACTGGCAAAAAAAAAAAAAAAAAACAAAAAAAGAATGTAACAGCAGCCAGGCACGGTGGCTCATGCCTGTAATCCTAGCTACTCAGGAGGCTGAGATCTGAGGATCAAAGTTCAAAGCTAGCCCAAGCACATAAGGACCTGAGACTCTTATCTCCAATTAACCACTAGAAAACCAGAAGTAGTGCTGAGGCTCAAAGGACGTAGAGTGGTAGCCTTGAGCTGAAGAGCTCAGAGACAGTGGAGTCCAAGCCCCATGACGCTCCCTCCCAACACACACACACACACACACACACACACACACACACACACACATTTAAATTTGGAAATAAAAGAATTTTGACAGATTACAAGTAGATTATATGGGGCTAGGAGTCTGGCCTAGCAGTAGAGAGTGCTTGCCTAGCATGCACTAAGACCAGGTTCAATTCCTTGGTACCACATACATAGAAAAAAGTTGGAAGTGGTGCTGTGGCTCAAGTGGTAGAGCTCTGGCCTTGAGAAAAAGTCCAAGGACAATGCGCAGGCCCTGAGTTCAAGCCCCATAACTGCCTCCCATCTCCCACCCCCAAAAATAGATTACACACAGTGCTAAAGAGATTAATGAACCAAAGATATTATCCAAACTGCAACAGGAACATGCCATGAGATGAACATGAAAGGGAGAAGGAATTCCATAGGACAAGGTGAACAGAGCAGGGGGAATTAGAGACAAGGTTTCAGAACTTCCCAGACTGAGAATCCTTGTGCTTCCGCCCAACCCACCCTGTAGCTTAACACAAAAACTCAAATTGAATGCAGCTCTAGAATTTGTAATTCCAAGAACGAGTGCTTGAGATAGGGGTTTCTCTCCTTCGATGTGGGGAGATCCATGCCATCCACCCTCCAGCTCTGTAGCACTTGGGGACATAGACTCATTCACCTTGCCAGCCCAAGAAGGTCAAGGAAGGCCAGCATTAGTTGCTGAGCAGTGCTACCTGTGGTCATGTCTTCCAGCATCTCCAGCAGCATGTCCTGGGTTTCATCGATCAGCTTGGTCCTCTGCACCACCAGCTTCCGCAAGCACAGGTACCCATTCAACACAGTGCCCACCAAGCGACTTTTAAAGTGCCTCTTGATGGACTCCACCTCCACAAAGGAAGACAGAAGGCCTGTGGGGACAGGAAAAAGTTGCTCCAAGAGCTCTCCAAGAGACTACAATCAAGGAAGGCTAATGTCATCATGGGCTACTCAAAAAGCAGAGCAAGTCTGTTTTGGTATGTGACACAGAGCAGGTAAGTATTCAAGAGAAAAATGCACAGAGTGAGTCTACACAAAGAGGAAGGAAGAGTCAGCCCAGATTCCAGGAACTAAGGCCAGCCTTTAACGCATACCCTGGCTGTCTGAAGGGAAGGGCCTGTTGGTTCTTTACCTGTGAGACTCTTGAGGGCATATCCCTGCTGCAGGTCAGTGCTCAGGGTGGCCTCCTCCAGAGCAAGCAAGCGAGCTATCTCCTATGCAAGATGACAGGGACAGTGTGACAGTGCTGCCACTAATCCTAGTCACCGCCACCATCCCAGGAGTTCGCAGCACCAACCAAAGGCATTCAGCAATCAGATCTGCTCGGTCGAATTGGACTAAAAGCCTAAATGGCCCTGCATACTGCTACAGCCATATGATACTTACATTATAGTCAAAGGACTTGGGGAGGCGGGAGTTTGGCCTAGTGGTTGAATATTGCCTAATATACATGAAGACCCAGGTTCGATTCCTCAGTACAATACACATACCAAAAAAGCCAGAAGTGGTACTGTGGCTCAGGTGGTAGAGTTCCAGCCTTGAGAAAGCCCAAGGACAGTACTCAGACCTTGAGTGCAAGCCCAGGATTGGGGGGGGGGGGTGAGGAAGGTGGGAGGGGAGCTTAGCAAAAACTAGACTATTATAGTGAAAGGAGTTAGGGGAGTGGGCAGAATACCTTGGTGATAAGGTTGCCCACATAGGGCAGAACTCCCCGAGCTGCGAGGTAGACCTTCCAGTGGGCTGAGGCAATAAGCTTCTGGTAGAGAGCCAAGTACTCAGCTGCACACTCCCCAGCTATGCTCAGCTCGTCCAGATAACTGCCATCAAGAGACAAGTGCCCGCAGTGAGCTCTAATGGTTCTAAGATCCCCAATGGTTCCCTCCTCCAGATATGCTGTACCTCTCCTCCTTCCAGAAGTGAGGGAGGGCATCCAAACCCCAAGCTTCTCATATGGGAAGAATGCAGAGCGCCACAGGAAATGAGGGCTATGAACTCTACCCATTCCTGTCTTAGCGCTATTGTCCTCAAGAAGTACCTAAGACAATGTGTACAAGCACTTCAGTGGTTGTTCCTTAGCACCCGAGAACAAAGGGTCAGCCAATGAACACTGCTGTGTCTGCTTTAGCTCCCCTAAAACACAGCCTGGTGGTGCTGTGTTACTTTTGTGGTAGGGAAGGAGATGAGCACACACCCACAAGTACACTTCTTGATCCTGATCTGTAGGTGCCCACTGCAAAGAGGAAAGGCTGCAGATGAAGTGAATGACCTCATCTTACCCCAAACCATACCTGGTGAGGAGGTCGAGGACCTGCTGCTTGCGGCTGGGGATGGTGGCCAGAGCCTCCACGATGGTACAAGCTGCTTGCCGTGCAGCCTGCGTTGCAGGAGTAAAGAGCACCTGCAGGGTACAGGAGAGGAGAGGCCTGGCTCAGAGGACATGCCATTTTACCAAGATCCCAGCAGGTGAGTCAGCTGCCACATATCTGGGAACCTCTTAAGGGAAAGGAATAAAGCTCCAGATCACCAGCTAACAGCATCTAGCTGCTGCAGCCCTGGAAAGAGGCTGAAGAGCCTCCCTTCCTCATGGGGACTTCTCCACCAAGTGACCAGGAGAGCACCTCAAGTAAACTCAAGGAGGAAATGAGCCAAGTCCTTAGCAAGGGGATTGAGAATTCTTTTTTCATGGATGCTTGTAAAGCACAATGTTTTTTACTTAATATTCACCAAGCATCTCTCCACTTTATCAGCCGACATATGACTCTGATCCTTTAAACTTCAGCTTGGGGTGGGGGTGGGGGAGGTGTGAAGAAGTGTAGCCAAGTGGGAGAGTGCTTGCCTAGCATGCACAAAGCCCTGGGATCGATTCCTTAATACCACATGCACAGAAAAAGCTGAAAGTGGCGCTGTGGCTCAAGTGGCAGGGCAATGCCCCAAACCCTGAGTTCAAGCCCCAGGACTGGCAGGAAAAAATCAAAACAAACAAAAAACAAAAATCAAAACATCAGCTAGGAAGAAGAGACAGCAGACAACATAAAAGACAGAAGGAGACAAAGGGAGCTCAGAGATTGAGATTTAGAGCATGGGCAGAGGAGCAAAAGCAGCTTGACAAGAAAGACAGAAGTACTCCTTTGACCAGTTCACCATGCTAGTGGTTGCACCAAGAACCCTTATTGCTTTGAAAGGACCCAACAATAGCAAAGGGAAAAAGCAAGCAGAACAGACAAGTGACAAGGTCCAGACACAGGGAATGAGGGACCTGGGACATGGACACTTACTTGTCGCAACCAGTTGTTATGCCCCAGTTTGAGATCCAAAGGGGTGGTTCTCTTCCCTCGCCGGCTCAGGAACTGCTTCCACCTCCATACATACTTCTCAGTCAAATAGAGATGGTGAAGCTCTGACTTGCTAGGGGACTTCCCATTGCCTTCTATTCCTGAAAGGTCAAGGTCAAAGGTTACAGGGAGAGGTAAGTGCAAGTTCATGATGGTAACTGGGGTGGGAGAGAAGCTGGGAGGGCAGAGGCAAGAATGGGTAGTGACTTGAAGAGATCAACACACCTCTGATAGGAAGACATTTCTTCCAGGCTTCATAGGATGCCTTGGGATCTCTCTTGAGCCACAGCTGAGCCTGGGCATGGATCTCATTGCAGTATGGCTTCACAGTGGTGAGGGCCTCGACAGGGATATCCTGAGGAAGTGGAGCAAAGTGAGAGCACTCACTAGCCCCCTGAACCCAAGGCCAGCCCTGGAATGGCCCTGGCAACCCAAGGGAGGTTTGCTAAGCCAAGATGATCTACAGCAGTAACATGTACAGCTTCTATGTCCAAGTGTGTGTTCCTATTGAATGTCTGGATCCAGTTTAACAGCAGCATATCTGTGTTAGGCTGAAGGTCACTAGTTTTTTCAGTGTAGAAGGGATGGCAGGCTTCCCACAGACAATGCCATAAGTCACATACATACAAGACTCATTCCTGCAGTTTTCTAGAACAGAAACCCTCTAGGGTTTCACTGCAGTCTCCTGAAAATACACAGCCAGCCCCCACAGCAAAGAGCTGGACCAGTTCTAGACAAGGTCCTGGCCACAGGACCTCGTTAAGACATTCTTCAAAAATGTACTAAAGGATGGGTATAGTGGCTCATGCCTGTAACCCAGCTACTCAGGAAGCTGAGATCTGAGGATCAAGGTTCAAAGCCAGCCCAGGAACAAAAGGACCTGAGACTCTTATCTCCAATTAACCTCTAGAAAATGGGAAGTGAGGCTTGGCTCAAGGGTAGGGCAGTAGCCTTGAGCTGAAGGGCTCAGGGACAGTGCCCAGGCGGAGTTCAAGCCCCATGACCCACAACAACAACAACAAAATTACTAAAGACTCCAAAGACATTTTATTTGTGTAGTTCTATCAATATCAACCATATTAAATATAGAAACAAAACCTTTTTAAAAAATACTTATCAATCTATGGGGCTGGGAGTTTGGCCTAGTGGTAGAGTGCTTGCCTAGCATGCACGAAGACCCAGGTTTGATTCCTTGGTACCACACACATAGGAAAAAAAAGCTGGAAGTGGTCTGAGGCTCAAGTGGTAGAGATCTAGCCTTGAGAAAGTCCAAGGACAGTGCTCAGGCCCTGAGCCCAACCCTAGGACTGGAAAAACAAACAAACAAACAAAAAAACACCTTATCAGTCTAGCGGACATTCTTTTCTGAAGCAAACAATAATCTAGAGGGAAAGGTACTGCTTTTTTGTTGTTGTTGTTTTTGTTTTTTGTCAGATATGGGGCTTGAACTCAGGGCCTGTGTGCTATCCCTCAGCCTCTCTGTGCTCAAGGCTAGAGCTCTAGCACTTAAGCCACAGAGCCACTTCTGGTTTTTGAGTGGTTAAATGGACATAAGAATCTCACGAGGACTCTTCTGCCCAAGTAGGCTTTGAACTGCGATTCTCATCTCTTGGCTCCCTGGGTATCTAGGATTATAGGCATGAGCCACTGGTGCAGTATGTGGCAGTTTTAGCTGATAATTAATCTACAACTTGCCCATCAATCATTCTTTTAAGCACAAGTATAATCTTTTAAAAAAGCCGGGCTCAGCTAACGTTTCATGATTAGGACAAACTATTCCTTTTTGTCATACAATACATTATGAAGGCTGTGACTCAAGGGTAGAATCTGCCCTGTTCTTTCGAGGGTGCTGTGATGGCCTCCTCAAGCCAGGTTCTAACAGCTTCACCTGGCATAAGCATCGACAGGATGAAGAGGGCAAAGATTATCTTAGGGAAAGTTTTGTTAACAAAAGTTCCTCTTGTCAAAGACGGATTTTATTTGCTGGGAATCAACTCTAGAGAGAGAATCCATCCAGGAGAGGGAAGCAGGCACCTTAGTCCTTACTTCGTGAGAACTACCAGTATGAGCAAAACACAGGAGACTTGGATGGCCAGCTTCCTTCCTGCCTATAACCTTGTTGTGCCCAGCACTCTCTAAGCAGTCATACACCAGGAAGCCTCTTCCCAACAAGCATGACTCATCTGATGCCAGCAGAAATGAAAAATGGTTAACATATATATGCCTCTGACCATATAAAACAATATGTATCAAAATGAACTCCAGGAAATAGAAACAAGAGATTTGTTCTTTGCTGCTGTTTTGGTTTTCATTCCTTTTTGTCTTGTTTGTTCATTTAACTGTTTGGGGGAGACTCAAGGGGGAGGGGCATAAAATGGAAGGACAAAGGGTAAACAAATGCAACAGTGGTACTCACTAGACACTATGCTGAAAACAAACTATACAACTTGTAGGTGGTAAAAACTGGGAGAGAACAAAGGAAGGGGTGACACTGTCCCAAAAGAAATACATTCACTACCTGACTTAGCTAACCCCTCTGTATATCACCTTTATAGTAGTAATAATTTTTAAAACTCGGGCCAGGAGTTTGGCCTACTGGTAGAGTAGGATTAACAGACTCAAAGATAAATAGCCTCAAGAAGCCAAGACCAAAAGAATGAATTATGGCCTACATCTAAAAGCCTTATAAGCAAGTCAGCCTGTAGATTAGCTATAGGTATTTCAGAATGAAAGCTTGATTTATTCATTCATCTAATCATGATTAATTGAGCAGCTATTATATATACATTGCTCTAGTGTACACTAGGTAAATGAAACAAAATTTAGCAAGGCATATAAGTGGGCAAGAACCCAGTGATTTCAAGAGGTAGTCTTTCACTGGCTTTGTTTTTACTCTAAACCTCTTTCTCAAAACTCTCAACCCATCTCTATATATATGCTGAACAAAAACAAAGGCAGCCTGGTCAATGCATTCACAGTATGGCACAGACGTGAAGGACACAAGTCACAATACTCAAGAACCCTCCCCCCCCCCGGCCTGGTACCTTGTTCTTCTTGCTGGTTGGGGCAGGTGGCTTAATAAGCTTCTGCAAGATCCGCAGGCACATGAGGGTGATGTTCTCGACAACCACAGGAGTCTTAATGTTCACAGCCATGAGGAAAAGGCTGAGTGCTAGGGACCATCAGGAAAGGCAAGGTCATGATCACCAGGCATATACCACCTGCCCTTCAAGGCTGCCTGGCTGCCTAGCTGTCCTCCTCCCTCCATCTTTCCCAGCTGGTGCCAAGATTGTGGCTTGGTGCCTCCTTTTCCAGTCTCTAAAAAGTCCTGACCCAGATCCAGATGTTCCCCGAGCTTACCACAGCGTAATCGGAGCTCCCAGCAGCTGTCCTCCTTTGAGATGGAATCTGTCAACAGCAGCATCTCATACTGCAGACTACTTGCCTAGAGACCAATGGGAAGGCACATGAGTCAAGAAAGATCTACAGTCAGTCCAAGAACTAGTACAGAGTCTAAACTGATCTCAGGATTCCCAATGAAATGTATGGTCACAGATGGCCCCTCAAGGGAAAGGAGACATGGAGACCACCCCGTTCTGTAGGCTCCAGCTGAGAAATCACACTGGGAAGTATTCTGTGCATGCTGCTGCTTCTGGCATCGGAAGAAGGCTCTAGAGAACTACTGGCTTACTCACCAAATCAGGGTTGGCCCGATGTCCTTTCAGAGCTGTGGAGACTTTGCCAATGATCAAGTCATTCATCTGCTGGGTGGCTTCTGGATTATCTCTGGGAGGCAAAAGAATGGGAGTCCTGTCATTCAAACGTTATAGCTAGCGCTACCTTGTCCTTCCTTCCTAAGAACAAGACTAGAGCATCACAATGTCTGGTCTGCGATGAGAGGGAGCATGTTGTTGCTTCCTTTCCTGTAAACAAATGCTGACTGAGGGGAGAACAGTGGATATACCTGGGGTACACACTGCAGGTGGCAGGACCCCAAGAAATGCTAATGTCACAGTCCTCAAAAGTAGAACCCATTCTCATGATGGGCGGTGCATTCCTTATCTTTTCCAACTGCCACCATATCCTTTCCCACATGATACTTCCTATGGTCCTTTGTCAAAATGTCTCTTCTTTAAAAAAAAAAATAGTAATAATAATAAACTACACTGTCAAATGTCTCTTCTTTAAAAAAAAAATATACTACACTGCACCTTGTCACCTTCTGCTTCCCAACATACTTTAAGTAAAATTCCAAGTCCTTAGATACCCTATAAGACCTTACTGGATCTTCTCTTCTCAACCACTGGCTACCCGTCCTCCCTGCAGTTCATGCTTGCCTGTCCTCAGCTACAGGCCTTGCTGCCACTCCCAGCATCCTCAGAGCCTGTTTCTCTTCTGGCTGCTTCCTCTGCATGGAATAGCCTGGCTCAGGGCTGGCTCCCTTCACTCACGCATGCTTTTCAAATATCACTCCTCAGAGACGTTCTCTACTACCTTATCCCAAAACAGCAAGCCCTCCTGAAGGGGTCACCTCGCTACTTGATTTTTCCTTACAATCTTGTTTTCTGGAATCATAGTTTTTCAGTATTTGCTTACTGCAACTCTATGCAGAATATCAGACTCCTGTGGGCAAGGGTTTTGCTTCGTTTACCACTGTATTCCCAGAGACTCAAAAAGCACCTGTCATTCAACAGATGTTGTTAAATAAAGTACTAAATTTATCCAACATAAAGCTCTGGGTGTGATATCTCATACTAAATACCATGTGAGATTTTTGTTTTTTTGCCAATTTTGGGAACTGAACTCAGGCCTGAGCACTGTCCTGGGTTTCTCTACTTGAGCCACAGCACCACTTCCAGCTTTTTCTATATATGTGGTACCAAGTAATTGAACGCAGGTCTTCGTGCATGGTAAGCAAGGTAAGCAAGCACTCTACCACTAGGCCAAATTCCTGGCACCGAGTTATTTATAAATTATTTCACCAACAGTCATCAAATATCTTTAGAATACTTATATTCCTCATTTCTTTGCAGTTAAGGAATGCAATAGGTAAGTAATGTGTAAGAGAAATTCAATAATGTTTCCAAGGTGTACACTCCAAAATGTTGGCTCTGAAGTCTGGTTCCTTTTGAGCTGGAGTCACAGCTCTTACTCCTTTAGACTTTCCCTAGCCATCCTTGGGCTCCACTGTCTGCTTTTGGTAAATTTTCTTGAGTCCAAGTGTCTCTTCACTCTCCTGTCCACCTTCACCAAGATCAGAACATTTCCTCAGGGCACATCCCTGGAACCAACAGAGTATATGCCAAACGACCACTTACAGGGAAGCCTAATTGGCTCACTGACACCCTCAGTCTTCCCATGATTCCTCTGTGATAAGCTATCTCTATCAGGCAATCAGAAGCACATGATTCTCTACCACATCCTTAGTCCTTCCAGCATCACCTCTAGTCCTCTCACCAACCCCAACTTTAGTAGGCATTTCTAGGCTCATAATCATGGAGGAGATGCTGACCGGGTTAGGAGGCACATGAGCTGGCGGACCTCCTCCCGCATGGCAGCGGCCCCTCGGCGAAGATTATAATCAAAGAGTTCCCGGATAAGGCCCTGGGAGACGAGAATATGTCGCAGAGCAGGATTGGTGGCCAGGGCCCTGAGAAGTGTGATACAATGCTCTGTGACAGCGGAAGCACAGCCATAGCACTTGGTGGAAGACGTGTGGCCACAGCCCAAGACAGATAAGGCGCGGTACTGGCTGGCAGTAAATGTGGGCTGCACAGAAGTTCGGGATGATTTGGTAGCTGCTTCCCTCTGCTGCAGGTCATATTCCAACAACTCTTTGCGTGACGCAAAGACCTTCTAAAAATGAAAAGACAAAAATGAAAACAGCAATTAAAATAAGGACAAAGAAGGAAGTCAATTAGAAAGTTAGCTTCACTTGGAAAACAACTTGATGTGCATTATTATTTCAGTGCTGTCAGTACCATCACAGTTATTTTATCCCCACTTTACAAAAGAGGAAACTGAAGCTTAACATAGCTACTTCACAAATTAAGGGAGCCAGTCAGAAATCAGACTCTGATCACAGATTCCTCCTCTTAACTTCCACGTAACAGTCCTTTTCTTTTTTTTTTTTTTTTGTTGCCAGTCCTGGACATGAGCTCAGGGCCTGAGCACTGTCATTGGAATTTCTCAAGGCTAGAGCTCTACCATTTGAGCCTCAGCACCACTTCCGGCTTTTTCTATGTATGTGGTAGTGAGGAATCGAACCCAGATCTTCGTGCATGCTAGGCAAGCACTCTACCACTAGACCAAACTCCCAGCCCCAACACTGTCTTTTAAAAAGACAAAAAGTCAGAGCCAGGAGTGTGGCCTAGCAGTAGAATACTTGCCCAGCTAGCATGCACAAGCCCTAGGTTTGATTTGCTGGTACCATATACACAGAAAAAATGGTGCGGTGGCTCAAGTGGTAGAACTCTAACCTTGAGAAAGCTCAAGGACAATGCCCAGGTCCTATGGTCAAGCCTCAAGACTGGCCAAAAAATAAAACGAAGGGTCAGAAACCCAGGTATACTTAGCAAAGATGGAATGCCAGCCATTTGGGGTGGTGATGGGAGTAATGAACTAGATGCTCTCCTGGGTGAAGCTCCGCTGCCTGTGACATCCTATCATGAAGGCAGTGACAGAACGTTCACACACAGCCCACCTGGGCTGACTATAACTGGTACACTCTGATCCTCTAGCCTGCAAACACAGCATATAAGAGGAGGAGAATAGAATTTTGGGGACTTTTTCTTTTTCTGAAAGCACTAAGCATTCTAAATATAGATTTGTTAGTAGTCAAGAAAAACATTATTCTGTCTTACAGCTGAAGTCAGCTCTCAGAAGTGTCAGAAACTGAAGTATGGGAGGCACTATCTGGTGTGCTTTCCCAACAGGGTTGGGCAGATACGATACCAAGATCGAAACTGCAATGGGACTGCTGTGAAAACAGCCATCAATTACACTTGGACAAAACATACCTGGATGATTTTGGAGAGTTCGTCAAATGAATTCTTGCAGTCACCACAGTACTCCTGAGCCAACTGTAGGATGTAGCGATTTACACTGGCTGATGTGGAGCTGATGCCTCCTGCTGTTCCAGAATCTTCCTGCAATCCCAAGAAGAAAATTATCGGATATACCCCACAAAGAGGGATTCACCTGGGGCACTCTTGTGACCCAGACACAAATCCTTCCTTCAGGTCCATCCAGTCTGGGATCACCTGTGGCTTTTCTGGAGCTGCTTCATTCACTTTGCACAGCAGGTTCTCCAGCTGTGGCCGATGTCCCATCAGCTGATGATACACTCGATCAGCTTTGTCCAGAAGCGTGTTGATGTTGGAAACAGCCTACACAGGAAGAGACAAGGGACCTGTGTGAAGGCATCTGAGCATGATGATTTCCCTAAGTAATCCTAACTGCTGATGACTTCTTAGAACACTTCCTATGTCAGACATTGTGTCATATACTATCTCTATCCTTCACTAGTAATCCTAGCAGGTGGTATACTACATAATACATACATACATACATACATACATACATACATACATACATACATACATACATGTGTGTGTGTGTGTGTGTGTGTGTGTATAGTATAAAACTATGCTATGTCATAAAAGTATTTAAAAGACCAGATGGAATAGGAACATTTTGTCCTTCTAAATCCAAGCTAAATGTTTTGCTATTATCCCAATAGGACTCCTTTTCATCACCCTTTAGCATCCATTCAGATCTTACAGATTATGTCCCTGATAAGCTAACATTCAGAGAAAGCCAGAAACCTCAATTGAAGCAGTTACGGAATAAATAAATGTAAGGCATGCCATCTGACTCCGTTCTGCCTTTCTAAACTCAATGGTATTTGTTCCTAGAGACATGGAGTTTCAGTACCAATCAACATTTCTCCAAACTCATATGTCTACAACATATGATGGTCCTACACAAAACCTGATCCGGGGGACCCAATATTTGCTGGGCTGAGGAAGACCTGCACCAGAAGAAAAAATGGACTAATACTGCTTGAAGTTCAAATAAACCCACTGTCTGTGCCAGATGTGACCATACCTTCTTTCGGTCTTCCTCATTCTCAATGGGATCCACTGCACAGCAAGGCTTGGCATAGAGCATGAAATCAAAGCGAGCATATTTACAGAACCCACAAGCATTACAGAGGAAAGGATCCTTTTCATCATAGTTGATGGATCTAAAAGACCAAAGTGTTAGGTAAGTGGGGCAACAGTGGTTTGGGGTACATAGGTGACTGAGGAGAGATTGGACCATATGTGTACTCTGGAAACTAGTGCAGGAATTGCTGAAGGGATAACAACCAATAGATGGAAGGAAGGGAAGACCTAGGAACTTTCCTGGCTTCACACCCATCACTGGATGAGCAGGAATAAACCCATGTACAGACACCACTCTTCTACCTTCCTTTCTCCGCCCCACCACCAGACCCCTGACTTATTCCATAATCATCTCAATAGCTAAGACATCAGATAATAAAACTGCCCAGAGAATCAGTTATTAAAACAGGAAGGGGGTGAGCCCTCCCATAGGGGGGACAGCCAGTGGATTACCTGCATTTGTGACACTGGTACACATTCTCCCCACAGTTGCCACACACCCCTGGATTGGCAGGGACAGAGGCACTACAGCGTGGGCATTGCAGGGTCTCTGTGGAAGCCTGGTAGTTTTCATAGAAGTCTGCAAACTCAATCATCAAGTTGGAGGCCACAATGGGCAACGGCAGATCAATCTTCACTTCTGTCTGACCAGGGGTCAGCTGAACTTTCTTTGCTTTGTGCCAGCGGGCTGGTCTAAAAGAGACAATGTTAAGAGAGACAAAAGGGCTTAAGTGTCTCTCAACTCAGTGATAATAGTCTACTGGGGGGGTGGGGAGAGAGGAGAGTAAAGGCTCACTAAGGACCTCGAGGCCTCCAGAGTAGACTGATGAGGAGCTGCCATAACATTCTATGGCACCACTGGACTAATTTTAAAATAATCATTGTAAACAACCTTAGGAACCTGTGTTTCCCTTCTGTCAGTCACTCAATCATGACTGGTATGGCTAAAAGGACACACTGGCCTCTAAGGATATATATAGTTCTTTGCCCCATTCCAGGACTCAAAGCCAGAACCTGGTATGAAGCCTTATAATCCTGTGACCTCACCCCAAGTCTGAAAAGCCCATACTTGTTTTTCAACTCCACGATGGCCTGCACAGTTCGGTTGTTATAATACAGATTGATGGTTCGCACCATCTTGGTCCTCTTTAGATCCCCAATCTTCACTGTCACTTTGCTGATGGTGTGACTGCCAATCAACTTCACAACCTGCTGGGTGGTGGTGTACCGTGTGTCCACTTTAATGGAAGACAGCTTGATATACTAGACACAAAGGTACACAAAAACATAGCATTAGTACAGACTAACAGTTCATCAGGGCAATCCATTCTTCATCCATGAGTGAAGTTTCTACTGAGATACAAAGTATGGTAGGCAAGAACCCATACCATTGGTGACCCATCACCTGGGGATAATAACCAATCTCTAGAAACAAGAAGCCTAGTGGACCTGTCATGCTAAAAAGGCTACTTACACAAAACGGCACTTCTGGATTGTTACAGACCAGACAGGGATCACTCTCCAGGTAATAGCCATCGAACTCCACTAAGCCAGACAAGGTGCTAAGGAAGAAACCAATTTCAGCATAAAGAAATTTTCATTTTAGAAAATATCAAGCTTCTTGAGCCGGGCACAGCGGCTCATGCCTGTAATCCTAGCTATACAGGAGACTGAGATCTGAGGATCATGATTCAAACCCAGCCTGGGCACTAAAAAGTCTGTGAGACTCTTATCTCCAATTAAACACCAGAAAACCATTAGTGGTGCTGTTGCTCAAGGGACAATGTCCAGGCCCAATGTTCAAGTCCCATGACCAACCAAAAAAAAAAGAAAGAAAAGAAAATACCAAGCTTCTCAAAGAAACTGGGACCAAGTATCTTCAACATCCCCAAAGGAAACCCCTTCCTCCCATAAGAACATCATGTTAGTAAATAAATCCCAAAATGGCTTATAAGTCACAGGAAGAAAATTGCAATTGAATGACTAATGTTTCGTATTTCTGAGCTAACATTCAGTGGAATTCTAAATTGTATTTATCTGACTCAGAAGATATCATTAAAAAAAAAAAAAGAATGATTGAGCCGAGCATTAATGGATCATGCCTGTAATCCTAGCTACTCAAGAGACTGAGATTTGGAGAACAAAGGTTCAAAGCCAACCCAGGCAGAAAAGTCCATGAGACTCCATCTGCAAAATAATCAGCAAAAGGCCAGAGCTACAGCTATGGCCAAGTGGTAGAATGCTAGCCTAGCAAGTGGTGTAGCCAATTTCAAAGGCAAATAATAAATAAAATTATTGTATGATATGTTTAAGATAGGTAGATTCTGTAGTAAGTAAATTATATCTCAATAAAATTGTTAAAGTCACTTCTAGGGACCGGGAGTTTGGCCTAGTAGTAGAGTGCTTGCCTAGCATATATAAAGACCCAGGATCAATTCCTCAGTACCACATACATAGGAAAAAAAAAAAGCTGGAAGTGGTGCTACAGCTCAAGTGATAGAGCTCTACTCTTGAGAAAGCCCAAGGAGAGTGTTCCAGCCCCAGAACTGGCACTAATAAATAAATAAATAAATATCACTACTAAATCAAGGAAATAATGAACAATTTAAGTAGTATCCTCTTTCAAGTCTTCCTTCTTGTGTTCTGTTTTTAGCTAAAAAAGGACAGTGTCTGTGAACTTTTTTGTGTGTACTGGTCCTGGGGCTTGAATTTGAACCTATGTGTTGTCTTTGACCTTCTTTTGTTCAAGGCCAGTGCTCTGCTCTACTCTTGAGCCACAGCCCTATTTCTCTATTTTTTGGGGGGGAGGAGGGGTGGTAATTGAGGTAATAGTCTCACAGAACTTCCTGTTAGAGCTGGTTTTGAACTTCAATCCTCAGATCTTAGCCTCTTAAGTAGCTAGGATTACAGTGTCCAGCTTGTGAACTTATTTTATCTTATGTATGTTCAACTCTTAAAACCAGAGATCTTCTGATACTACTGCTTACCCAATTATTAATTCGGTGATTATATTTTGAGTGCCTTCTATGTGCTAGGGCCTGGGAGGAGCCAAGGACTGACAAGTTGAAATTAGTGTACCTGAAGAGCTTCTTGATTCATACAAAAGGACCACAACAGGAAAACAGCTACTCAAAGTGGTGACTGCACTTCAAATAGTAGAAAGCAAAAAAAAGAATTCATTCACCTGTAAATGTTGGAGTTGGGATGGTTGGTGAGAATATGGTTTTGAGTTCGAAGAATCTCCACAGCCTTCTGTGAATACTCCTTCAACTGAAACAATTCAGAAAAAAAAAAATAATTAAAGCTCAAGTTTTTACTTGTTAAAGACTTCTGCTTTCAGCGTCATGGCTAGAGATTATCCTATAAGCACTGAACATCTCAGTAGCCAATCACAAACACAAAGCCAGTCCTAAATCCCAAAGGTCTAGGGGACTCTATCTTGTCCTAAGTCCATTCCGTCTTAGCGAAAGCTACCTTTCAGATCACATGGAGGAAGATAATTTTTATGCTTAGGCCATGAAATGATTTTCCTAATTACAGGAACAAACTGTGGGAACAAATTCAGGGAGGACTTTATACTTTCCCTAGCACCTTCACTGAGCTGCAGTTCCTTACTCTACACTCAACTTCTCTGGGCTAAGCCTAATTCAGATCACATTCCTGGCACGAACTGTGTTGTCTAAAAGTTTACATTAAGGGCCTCTAACTTAAAAACTACATTACTAGTTATATTCAAAACAGATTCACATGAGGGCACCTTACCCACGTTGTTTTAAACCCACCACAAAAGATTCAATAGGGCAAGTTAGCATCTCTGACCGTAGATCAACCATTACCTTCTTCTCTGTCTGTATCGTTTTCAAGGAGAAATATCCCAGTAGGTCCACAAACTGGGCAGCCTTACGACCATAAGCTGGGAGTTCTGGCCAAATGGACCACATGAGATCTAGCAAGAGCTCCTGTTGAGATTTGCTGGAGTTCCTGTAAGTAAATGTCAGCTCACGTTAGGAAGCAGCAGCAAACCAAGGCACCTTTATTTATCACCAAGGCCCAGAAACTATTTCTAAGCCCCTACAACTAGGGTGTAGGCTAGAACCCTTTTGGGGCTTGATGTAGCCCAGCCTTTTGCTCTTCTCAAGAGGTGGTCTAGTACCATCACCCAATCGTAACTTACAGCAGAAAACTGAGCTTTTGACCTGGATAAGTTAAGCCTGTTCATTTTACAAACTCTTAAATATAGCCTTCTGAGTAGAAAATGGCATATGATGCCTATAGCTTTCAGCTTTACAGCTTAAAGCAGACGGTTCAATGAAGAAATGTTTACTGTTCAGGAGGATTTAGGCAGACAGAAGTACCTAATACCATGATCTAAAAAGTAGGTAACATAAAACCAATGAGAAACGCCATCATATACCCTGGTCCCAGACCTGTACCCATATACCCTGGTCCCAGACCCGTATGCATCTGCAAACTGAGCCCTGGAGCTACCTGTAGATGTGCAACGTCAGGCAGTGGGCCTGCCAGCGCACAGAGGAAGAATTGGACTCCAACAGGAAACAACGCAGAAACTGGATGAGGGTTTCTTTATCAGCAAATTTGTTCAGTTGGTTCACCAGAGCTGTGCATAGCTGGTCCTCCTGGCTACCTGAACTCTCACCTGCAAAATTAGGGCAAAACTGAAGGCTGAAAAAGTAACAGGATGCTAAACATTCACATAGTGAGACCCAAGGAGAATATTCTTAGAGGAGAAGATCTCGAAAGCTCAATAGCTATGTGCATATGCTCATATAAAGTTTATTAAAATGAATTCCAGAACCAGGAATTTGGCCTAGTAGTAGAGTGCTTGCCTAGCATGCACGAAGACCCAGGTTCAATTCCTTGGTAACATATACAAAGAAAAGCCAGAACTAGTGCTGTGGCTCAAGTGGTAGAGCACTTGAGGAACTCCCAAAAACAATGCTCAGGCCCTGAGTTCAGTCCCCAGGACTGGCAAATAAATAAAATGAATTCTAAGAAATGAGGTTTTTTAAATTTTATTTTGTGAGCGTTTTTTTGTTTGTTTTTCCCCTTTTGTCACTGGTTTTGGTTTCTGTACTTTCTGTGTTGTATGTAAGTTTATCTGTTTAGGGGAAGGGAAAAGGAAGCATGGAAATAATAAAATAAAGTGTAAACTAGTACAGCAGTGATGATACTAGATAGTATGTTGAAAATAAACTATACAACTTGTATACAATTTGTATGAGGGGAGTCAAGAGAGAAAAAACTGAGAGGAAATGAGGAAGAGGCGGCACTGTGGAAAAAGAAACATTCATAACTTGATCTATGTACCTGTAACTCCTCTGTACATCACTTTTACAATAAAAGTACATTAAAGGGGGCTGGGAGTTTGGCCTACTGGTAGAGTGCTTGCCTAGCATGCACGAAGACCCAGGTTCGATTCCTTGGTACCACATACACAGAAAAGCTGGACGTAGTGCTGAGGCTCAAGTGTGGTAGAGTGTTTGCCTAGCATGCACGAAGACCCAGGTTCAATTCCTGAATATTTCTACCCCAAATGGTTAGAATTTGCAAAACAATTTTCAGTTGTTTACTAGAAGACAAATAGGTTGGCTCCAAATGGGACAGACAGTTCCTCCCTCAAAAAAAAGCACAGGGGCCCGGGAGTTTGGCCCAGTGGTAGAGTTGCTTGCCTAGTATGCACAAAGACTCGGGTTCGGTTCATCGGAACCACATACTTAGAAAAAAGCTGGAAGTGGTGCTGTGGCTCTAGTGATAGAGCACTAGCCTTGAGAAAGCCCAAGGACAGTGCTCAGGCCCTGAGTTCAAGCCCCAGGACTAAAGAAATAGAGTTAAAAGTAGATGAATTTCCCTCTAATAGTTTGCTATCTCAAAGGGTAAACACTGTTACAAAGTAATTACTTGGGAGAATGCAAACTACCTCCATTGCTCCCACCCTGAGGATTCCCATCCCAAGTTCCCAAGGCCTAGAGAAACAGGGAAGCTAAGGTAAAGGTGAGCTGAAAGATAACGTTCTTGGCATGCTCTTGGCTAAGCATCACTTCACTTAACTCCAACCATCATTCCAGTCTTTACTATTCCACAGAAGAAGTGGCTTAGCTTATTAAAGCTTATTGTACTTTGAGGAAGTCATCACACAATTATCTAAGGTGTCACCATAACTGAAAATGACATTAGAGAAGCTTGCAGAAAACCTAGGATAATGACCTTTTAGAATTCAAAATAAATCATGTACTCCAAGAGAGTTAACATGTCACTGTGACTCTTACTGTCTTTTTCTTTTTCCTTTTCTTCTTTCTTGCTCTTTTTCGTGGAAGATTTGGACTGTGTGGCACCTTGTCCAGAGCTGGAAGCCACAGGGGCAGAAGAGGAAGCTGAACTGGAGGAACCTGTAGAGGCCGCCAGGGCCGCGAGCACTTTGCTGCCACACAGAGCACAGGAGAGCAGCTGCAGCAGCACAGGGGACACACCCTCATCCACCAGGAAACTCACTTGCAGGAGGAAGTACAGGACAGCTGCAAGCAGAGAAACAGTGCTGAGCCATGGGGGACTGAACTGTGAACTCATGCGTGCACAGGACGAGGCTGGTGTCCCTGAGCTCTTCAGCTCAAGGCTACCACCCTACCCTTGAGCCAAGCCCCACTTCCCATTTTCTAGAGGTTAACTGGAGATAAGAGTCTTAGGCTCTTTTGTGCCCAGGCTGGCTTTGAACCTCAATCCCATCTGATCCTCCTCGATCCTTGGATCTCAGCCTCCAGAGTAGCTAGGAATACAGGCATGAGCCACCATGCCTGCCCCAGCATCACTCCTTTAAATGAAGGGCTCTCTACACATTTTAACAACTGTTTCACTGCCACCACAGCTCTGTGCTCCTAGAACTCCCAATTTTCATCACCAACCCTAACACTTGTTAAGTTACTGTCTTATTTGCTGGGCAGAGTGCTCCCTCTTTATCTTGCTCATGGCTACATCTCCAGCATCACATCAATACAGAGCCCAGAGCAAGCCTCAATAAATACTTCTGGGGGAATGAGCAAAAGTAGTTTTAAAAAAAAGAAGGCTCACTTACAGTCATCTTTGATGCAGAATTTCTGCCAGTTGATGGTTCGCTGGGCAGCAATCTCTGCACAGGCTTTCAGGTGCTCCATCTGAAAGGGAAGTCAATCACAGCCCAAATAAGCATACCTGCTGCCTTAAGTGCCTGTCACCCTGTATGGGTCCATGACATGATCATGGTCTTCCATTTGCTTCTATCCCAGCTGTCTGATGGGATAAGTGGCAAACCTGGGAGCAGGGTATACCCATGAGCACAACTCACAGAAGCCTAGCTCTGTTCTGCTCCCCATCACACAGGGCACTGTGTTTTCAGAATGCCTTCAGGCCACTCACTAGGAAAGCAGCAAAGGCAGGCCAGGCCATAAAAAAAATATAGTCCAACTCATTTTCCTTTTCTTGCTATAAACACCACACAAGATGAACAAGCTGGGAGTTGATACTCTCTTCCTTCCAGATGCTCAAATAAAAAGTATTCCAGTTATTCCCCTAAGTTCAGTTTCTCTAGCTTTTATATGCCATAGCTAGTTTAGTATTCAAGGATAAAAACCAGCGATGCTCAATTTCAGGTTCATCCTACCTGTGACAGTCCATGATATGAACAGTGAACTGGTAAGATTATGCCGTCATTCACATCATTAACCAAGACCACTGACTGATGGGAATGGGGAATTGTAGACTTCAAAGCCAACCACAAAGGGACTAGCATGGCTCTGGGGTAGGGAATTTGCCTGGAACTAGAGCAATAACACACCCTCAGTAGTTATGACCATTGTCCAGTTACCTACTCAGCTGATCCTTATCACTTGCTCCCTTGCCCTACCATGTCCCAGTCCTCGTACCAGGCTGATGAGTGTGTCATACTGCAAGGCAGAGCCTGAACTGGCTGTAACCACACTGGCCCGGAGGAAAATTCCCTGCTCCTCTAGCAGCTTCTTGATCCCACGCACGTGGGAGTCCAAGGTATGCAAATCCCGAAGCTGGCGGTACTTCTCCTTTGATCCACAGATGAAGAGCAGAAGTTTTCGCACTTGGCGGCGCACAAATGGAGTCTGCTGGATCATCAAGTACTTGACAAATAAAGAATATGGAGTTAGACGGGCGAAGTGGCTCCACTGTAATAGTGCAATCCTAGCTATTTGGGAGGTGGAAATTAGGGATCATCACTGAGATCAACCTGGGTAAAACAGTTTTTAAGACTTCATCTCAACCAATGTCTATGTGCAGTAAGTGCATGTCTGTCATTTCAAACTACAGGAGAAATGTAATGACTGGGCACACCAATACACATCATCATTCCTGTGACAAAAGGGAAAATAGGAAGATTAGAGTTCAGGCTATCCTGGACATAAAGTAAGAAACTATCTCAAAAATAAACAATGCAGGGGTAGGGAGAGGGGGAGGGAAATGGGGACCAAGACATGAGAAAGGGTAGCAATGTTTGTGAAGTAATGCACCTTCTATCTGGTGAATATAATGTAACCTTTCTATTAATTACAATAAAAATACATGAAAAAAAAAAAAAACAATGCAGGGGCCAGGAATTTGGCCTAGTGATAAGAGTGCTTGCCTAGCATGCACGAAGACACAGGTTCCATTCCTTGGTACCACATACAAAGAAAAAAGCCGAAGTGGTGCTGAGGCTCAAGCTGTAGAGCTCTAACCTTGAGCAAGTCCAAGGACAGTGCTCAGACCCTGAGCTCAAGCTCAGGACTGGCCAAAAAAAAAAAAAAAAGTTTTTTACCAATCAAGTTGGCTTTCAAGGAACTTAAAACATTTCTTAAAAGAGGTATGGGGCCAAGAGTTTGGCCCAGAGTTGGATGAAATACAAGCAACCCATTTGGACCCTCTTCACTGCTATAATTTTGGTCCACACCAGTACCACAGTCTCAGATGACTATTGGTCTTGGTTTTTCCATTCTTGCCTTCTACCTCCTCCTCCCCCAGGCTACTTAGCAAGGGGGCCAGCATTCCTTTAAGAGTACAGTTAAGGGGGCTGGGAGTTTGGACTAGTGGTACAGTGTTTGCCTAGCATGCACGAAGACTCAGGTTTGATTCTTTGGTATACCACATACATAGAAAAAAAAGCTGGAAGTCGTGTAGAGCTCTAGCCTTGAGAAAGCCCGAGGACAATACTCAGCTCCTGAGCTCAAGGCCCTGAGCTCAAGACCCAGGACTGACCAAAAAAAAAAAAAAAAAGTACAGTTGAGGCCAGGAGTTTGGCCTAGTGGTAGAGTGCTTGCCTAGCATGCAAAAAGACCCAGGTTCAATTCCTCGGTGCCACATACATAGAAAAAAGCTGGAAGTGGTTCTGTGGCTCAAGTGGTAAAGCAAGAGCCTTGAGAAAGCCCAAGTGCCCAGGCCCCAAGTTCAAGGCCCAGGACTGGCAAAAAAGAAAAGCATGCCAAGGGCTGGTGGCTCACATTGGTAATCTTAGCTACCCAGGAGGCTGAGATCTGACGATTGCAGTTTGAAGCCAACAGGCAGAGAAGTCCTCATGAGAATCTTATTTCCAATAAACCACTCAAAAAACCAGAAATGGTGCTATGGCTCAAGTGGTAGAGCGCTAACCTTGACATGAAGAGGCTCAAGGACAGAGCCCAAGTCCTGAATTCAAGCCCCACACCCAACAAAAAAATAAAATAAAAGACAGACATATGCACCTATATGAAAAAGAAGGAAAAGCCGGGAGTGATGGCTGACGCCTGTAATCCTAGGCACTCAGGAGGCTAAGATCTGAAGATCACAGTTCAAAGCCAGCCCGGGCACTAAAGTCTGTGAGACTCTTATCTTCAATTAACCACTAGAAAAGTGGCTGAAGGGGGGTGGTAGCCTTGAGCTGAAAAGCTCAGGGACAGCACCCAGGACCAGAGTTCAAGCCCCATGACTGACAGAGGGGGAAAAAGTATCAGAGCATTTATATACTACTTTCTCAGAAACAAGGATATTGACCTTCACACCAGCCCACAAAATGAAACTAAAAAGAAACTAAATCTTTCAGGTAACATAGCCAAGTAGTGTGGCTCTAGAACTGCAAATGGTCATTTGAAATTATTTTCCCCAGAACTGATATCAAATGGCTGTGCTGTGCTGTTAGAACTATAGTCTCTCAGCTGCAAACCCATCTGGCTAGTCTGCTGTGAGGCCCATGCCTCACACTACTGTGCACTGCTCTTTGTCGGCTGACCCCCTCTTACTGTCTGCCAATGAGGAAGAAAGCTGAAGGTAGGAGCTATGGGCTCATTGCTGTTCTATCTGTAGCTCTAGCAACATTCACAAGATAGCTGCAGTCAGCTCTAACCAGCAGCTTCTTTGGGTGTCCCTGAATCTACACAACACATCCTGAGAGGGCAAAGGAGGTAGCACCAGTAGCTCCATTGTAGAGAGCAGCCCAGATACCCCGGGGCCTCCCTTGCCCTACCAGGCTGTTACCAGGATTCCCTTTTCTATCTTAGTGGTGGTATCCAGATATTTCGCCAATCCCCTGCAGCTTGCCTTCTGTCTTCCTGTCAGCCTGACAGTCTCTCTCTCTCTCTCTCTCTCTCTCTCTCTCTCTCTCTCTCTCTCTCTCTCTCACGCACACACACACACACACATCATCATCATCATCATCATCATCATCATCATCATCATCATCATCACTACCCTGTGAGGGAGACTTGGTGGACAGAGTCACAAACTACAGCCAAATGGATCCTGATCTAGCAGCAGATACATACAGCTGGTGCCAGAGGGTGGGATCATGACCTCAACAAACAAGCAGAAGGGCTCTACATTGAAAGTAGGAAACAAGTGACAGCAGATGTGTCTTTTCCCGAAGAAGCACAGTACTCAGGCCTTCACTCACCTCTGAGAGAAAATAGAACCACGAGTGATCAAAGACAGGAGGGGGGATTCGAGCACTGGTATCAGCAATCTTTTTGATTTGGTATGGTAGCCGCAGGACCATCTCTGTAAGCAGCTGAGTATAGGCCTCAAACACATCAGCAGCATGACCCTGAAAGAGGAACATCTATGTGAACCTGGGACCTCAAAGAGGAAAACAAGCCTGTGTGGTGCTCACTAGGCATTCCACGTATTGGAGTTGGTAAAGAGCTCCATTCAAAGCCACTGCTGACTTAAATCCTTCATGCAGTGATTACAGTGCATGTGATTATGCTATCCCTAAAAATTACGACACTTGGATACTGTGTTAATAGTACTTCTGCATATACAGAAATCAGTTCTATATTGACCAAAAAAAAGCCCTGGAAATAGTAGTAGTAAAGATTCCTGATTTTCTATGAGAAATGCATTCCATTTCCTAAATTCAAAACTTTTCTGCACAGGCAGCACTGTATGCTCATTTTAAGAGACAGATATTGAGGTTAAGCAGAACTTCTCCATGCTTCATGGCTGGAATGTAAGAACACTGGGTAGGCCTGGTTTGTGGGCTCATCCTAACCAGCATAACCGAGGGTTTTCCTTTTATGACAGCAGGCAAATATGTACATACATATGAGGATAGGGCGCATACGGCTGAAGTCACCTGTGTAATCTCATCTTTTTTCAAGAGTTCCATGTAAAGTAAGATGACTAATTTGCTTACTTCCTTAGGTTTACAAAAAGGCAGGAGTCATACTCTTAGCTGAGTGGGCATTTATTAAATCATGCCAAGATTAAACTTCCCCAAAGCACTCGGTTCCTCACACTGAGCTCCTCCAGCTTTATTTATCCGGAGGGCTGAATGCTCAGGAGGAGTACCAGGAGCACTCCTTTGACTGGGGAAAGACCTCACCTTCACATACTGCCGGAGAAAGAATGGGCTCATATCAGGAGGGGATGAAGTCGTGTGGGGTTTCAGCAATTGGCTGGCGGCCACAGGTTCTTCATCATTCTGTTGGTTCTTCCAATACTCGAGCAGTGACTTGAGAACATGCAGGCAATAGTCCACAGCCCCTGAGCTCAGCAAGGCTGCAGCCGTGGCGCTAGAGATGAGGGAAGATGACTAGAAGAAAGAAAATACACACAGAGAAGGCAAGAATGTCTTGTGAAAACCAAAATCTGGTTGGGTGAAAAGGGGTAGGAAATGTTATCACAATAGTCTGAAAACAAGCTACTATGTGAGTGAATTCATCACTCTTGCACTGAAAATGTTCAAGCTCATCTCTACCTCAAGTTCATCTCTACCAACATGCCAGGGAGGTAAGGACCACCTTTTCCTCCCAGAAGGCTGGGTTCTTTTCTCTTCCTTGGGCAATGAGGAAAGACCCTCTCCTCAAGAAGGTACTTCTAAGCAGCCTTACCCTCCCAGTAGGACTCCTCCCAAAGAACTAGCTTCCAAAGGAGATGGGGTGAGTGATCACATGCATGAAAAGGAGGAGAAAAGCTACTGTAAATAAGACCATTAGAGAGCCTCGCAAATCCCAGCAAACCCCACAGCGCATAAGCTCATTAAGATTGGATGCAGTTCAGCCTCCATTCCACCTTCTCTGCTTTGTGCTAATCTCCTTTCACCACACACACTTTGCTTTCTCTCGGCTTTATTTCCATACCTTATAGCAACAGACACTAGGGGAATCCTCTTAGCCACTCTGTGCCTTGCAGAACAGGACCTTGCTTTTCAATAAAGAACTTCCAAACCCTTTAACCCCTCCATTGGAGGGATTGTTGGTAAAGACTCAGGCTTGGAAGGGATTCTAACAAAGGGGGAAGTTTTGCTCTTGAAGAGACGGCAGCTTAGACTCTAACTCCCCTTGGGCAACAGTGGCCAGATGCTCACAGAGGACTGTTACCTCTGCTCTCTACTCTGAACCCACCAATCAATCCTCTTACCTTCCCCCAAACCCATAAGCTCAAAGCAAACATACCTCACATATGGAAGACTTGGATCCAGACTTTGTGCGGGACATGAAGACACTAAGGAGTCTCATCACTACCAAATGGACTTCATTCAAGGCACTGCGCTCATTCTTCTTGGAGACATCCTGCAGGCAGAAGCAGAGCTCAGACTTCTATACTTCCTTTAAGCTTGACACAACCTCTCAACAAGATTTCCTCAAGCCTATCAGCCCCATGTGTTTCGCAGGGGGAACAAGAAACAAAAAGTGCCAGTGTACCCAGAAGTGTATACCTGAGCGAGCCTACAACACTCAGAAGGCCACAGTAAAAGAACACAGCCAATTTAATGCTTCTACCTCACCACAAAGGTTCATGAGGACAGAGATTGTCTTGTCTGTCATCTATACTCAGGTCTCAAAATATGCCTAGGCCAAGGTAGTCACCAAACTCAAGTTGTGTTGAACCAACAGAACTGGAAGCATTCAGTGGATGGTACCCCCAAACTAGGTGACGCTCCCCTAAGAGATGAGTGGGACCCTGAGGAGCTGGGCCAAGCCCACCTTGAAATAACCTCACAACCCTCCAAACTTACCTTTTTATCCATACCCAGTTCGGCAATCAGTTGGGAGAGAAGGTTGTCCAGGGCTCCCTTGTCTTTTTCATCTTCTCCATCTAAATCTGTAGTGAGCATCAGAATGACCTGAAGACAGAAAACATGGAAGCCAATTTTCTAAAGAACAGTGACTCTAGCCAGGCATGGTGGCTCACGCCTGCAATCCTAGCTACTTAGGAGGCTAAGATCTGAGAATGAAGGTTCAAAGCCAGCCCAGGCATAAAAGGACCTGAGACTCTCATCTCCAGTTAACCTCTAGAAAATGGGAAGTGGGGCTTGGTTCAAGGATAGAGTAGTAGCCTTGAGCTGAAGAGCTCAGGGACAGTGCCCAGGCAGAGTTCCAGCCCCATGACCCACCAAAAAAAAAAAAAAAAAGTGACTCTAAAAATGCAAGTGCACATGAAGACATCTCAATTTTCTGACTGTTCTGCCAATCACACTGGCAGTGTGTCAGAAGTTTCAGGTTTTTCAAGCTATAGGGTCCAGTCAGAAGAATCAAATTTTGCCATTCCTGGCAGCACTCAAAGGGTTTTGCAAGAACTTTGCAGAATGAATTGACTAACCTAAGTAGCTTAATAGGGTAGTGTGCTGAGCTTAGAATCAAAGAGTAATTTAACTTTCAAGGAAGGGAACTAGTCTAGGAATAGCAACTAGACCACACTCTAGTAATTAAGAACTAGGGAGACAATATATGATGAGTCTCAGGAGTAAACTTTCATTCCTGCATCTGTCAAGAACAAGCTAGATTACTTTGAGCATTTAAAAATAATTCTCCAACCCTTAGTCTTCATCACCTGAAAGGCTATGTTTGCAGCCTTCTGTGACTTAACTTCAGTCCTTCTGAGTCACCAGATAGATAATGTATTGCTTAAGGATGGCCCAAGTGTAATGTAGTAGACCCAGGAGATGGAAGGATACCTGCATGTACGGGATGGCCCGGACACCTCCAACATTTCGTAACTGGGGCAAGGTCTGCAGTAACCTTTCCAACAGCATCAGGCGTACCATGTGTAGCCTAAAATGCCAAGGAAAATATAAAACATTTATTGTTATACACACAAGAACCAGCTTTTATTCTTTCCTCCTGTACTGAAGAGCTGAATAATCCTAGAATAAAGATATTAAATCTGAGTGTGGGTGTACATGAAGTATTTGAGGCTATCCAAGACTACATACTAAGACCCTGTCCCTCCAAAAGTCGACAAGATACTGGGTGCTAGTGGCTCATAGCTGTCATCCTAACTACTCAGGAAACTGAGATCTGAGGAATGAAGTTTGAAGCCAACTTGGGCAGAAGTCTGTGAGGCTCTTATCTCAATTACTTACCAAAAAGCCAGAAGCTGAGGTGTGGTTCAAGTAGCAGAACACTAACCCTTGAGCAAAAAACTCTGGATATTACTTAGACCCTGAGTTCAAATAACAGGACTAGTACATGTGCGTGTTTATGCATACACACACAGACACACACAAATCAAAAAGATTTTTAAGATTTTTAGACACAGCATTATCAGCAATGTAGAAGCAGAAAGTTCACTCTTTATTAAAAGGATTGAGCAAAATTGTCCTGATGCACAGCTTATCCAGTCATAGTTTAGGCTTTCCACACAAGTTCTGCCTCCAGTTGTTTCCCAGATTTCTCCTATGTACAAACAAATGTGCTGTTGTCCAGCTGCTTGGAACCAGGCCTTTCCTTTTTCTTGTGTACCAAAGAAGGCCCATCACTTCTTTACTCCTATCTTACCCAGCATCCAGTGCCTTTCTGGACAAGCTGGCTGGCTGTCATATAATTCACAATCTCATGCAGAGTAACAATAAAGTTGTTAAATTAATTAATGGATTCACTTTTATAATTAGTCAACTGTTTCTGCCTCACTTTATCTTAGTGACTATTAGAAAGAAGATACATATCTTCTTATATACATTTAAAATGTGCCATTTTCATGCACTACCTATCCCAGCAAGCCTTTAAAATATTTTTAAAGTAACAAATATTTGAATGAACGCAGTTGTTTCTGTTATGTTTTGTCTAAGGTCTAAGTTTTCCTATTGTCTCTATCACTCGAGTCACATCCTTAAATCTTTTGGTTTTTTTGGTCAGTTCTGTAGCTTGAAGTCAGTGCCTAAGCACTGTCTATTGGCTTTCTCAAGGCTAACACTCTATCACTTGAGTCACAGTGACACTTCCGACTATGTATGTGGTACCAAGGAATCGAGCCAGCCAATTCGTGCATGCTAGGCAAGCACTCTACCACTAGGCCAAATTCCCAGTCCCTCAAATCTTTTTGCTTCAATAATTTTCCAGTGGGGACTAAAGTTTTACACCAGGCTGAACCCCAATCCTTCTAACTGCATTTCCTACATAGCTGGGATTACAAGCATTCCCTTCCAAGCCCATTGTGTTAATGAGGGTCTTAATAACTTTTTCACAGGCTGGCCTCAAAAAGCACAGGTTACTAATGGTCATCATTCCAAAAAGAACTCAAAGGAATGAGGTAAGTGTTCTTTAGGAAATAATACACAAAAGCCACAAATATATCCATTAATAACTAGGCAAACTGCAAATTGTATGGGGACTGTAAGTAAACAAAAACTGCTCAGGGATAGATGAGGTACCAGTGAGGAAATACAAGATGAAAGCAGCTGTTCAATAGCTTTAGGATCCAAACAAAACAGGCTCCAAGATGGAATAAGGCCATCAGATTTGGAGCGTTTATACATGAGAAACGTACACAGAAAGAAACCCTGAAAACCAGCAGAGTAGACACATTAAATAAGATCACACTAGATCACTGGTTTTCCAAATTTTTAAATGCTACTCTTGAAACTAACAAAAAAGTCATTTCCTTGGCTAAGAGTCTGGCCTAGTGGTAGAGTGCTTGCCTAGCATACATGAAGACCAGGGTTTAATACCCAGTACCACATACACAGAAAAAGCTGGAAGTGGTACTGTGGCTCTAGTGGTAGAGCTCTAGTCGTGAGAAGGCCAAAGGACTGAGTTTAAGCCCCGGGACTGCCCCCCACCACCAAAAAAAAAAAAAAAAAAAAGAAAAATAATTTCCTTTCATTTACTTTACCCCCAAATCACATTTTTTTTAAAAAAACTGGCTAATAGTAAAATTTAGTTTTATTATTCTAAAAATTCAGCTGCGGGGGGGGGGGGGCAGAGTGTGGCCTTGCAGTACAGTACAGTGCTTGCCTAGCATGCACAAAGTCCTAGGTTCAATTCCTAACTATCACATACACAGAAAAAGCCAGAAGGGGTGCTGTGGTTCAAGTGGTAGAGTGCTAGCCTTGATAAAGCTCAAGGCCAGCCCCTGAATTCAAACCCCAGGATTGGCAAAAATAAATAAATAAATAATAACCAGGTGGACACTATGATTCATACCTATAAGTCCATTAAGAAGGCTGACATCTGAGAATTTTCATGACAAATTCCAAGATTTCTATCTCCAATTAAAGAGCAAAAAGCCAGAATTAGAGGCCTGGCTAAGATGGTAGAGCACCAAGAATCTAGAGTTCGAGTCTACTAGTATCATTCCTAAGTTTTTCTTGCTTCTCTTGTACTTTTCTAGTCATTTTTTCTTGGTGAACATATTCACTCCATCCATTTGGGGGGGGGAGGGAGGACAATCAGTCAGGGGGCTCGAACTCGGCCTGGGTGTTGTCCCTGAGGTCTTCCACTCAAGGCTTACCCCTGAAGCCACAGTATCACTTCCCATTTTCAAGATAAGAGTCTCACAGACTTTAGTGCCCAGGATGGCTTTGAACTGTGATCCTCAGATCTCAGCCTCCTGAGTAGTTAGGATTACAGATATGAGCTACCATGCCCGGAACAAATTTTCTTCAAGAGTAAACTTTTGTTTCGTTGAGTGGCTGTTATTGTTATTATGACCCCTCCACTTCAGTGTCCAAATAGTAAGACGAAGAGTGGGAAATCAGCAAGCCAAGAATGTCACTCCTTGGTGCCTTCTCAGTTCCTTGTATGGATTTGTTTGTCATGATAAATGGCTTTAAAAAAAAATTGAGGTAGTAAAACAGTTGAAAAGCTCTGAGAAGTCAAAATGTTGTATCCTTCGGCCAGATATGGGTATGAATTACCCTGGAATCCAGACAGAAGTGCCCTTCACTCTCACCTGAAACCCTGCTTAAATTTATATTTTAGAGCCGGGAGTTTGGCCTAGTGGTAGATTGCTTGCCTAGCAAGACCAGGGTTCAATGTTCAATTCCTTAGTACCACATACATAGAAAAACCTGGAAGTGGTGCTGCGGCTCAAGGGGTAGAGCTCTAGCCTTGTGAAAGCCCAAGAACAGTTCTCAGGCCCTGAGTCCAGTCTCCAGGACTGGCAATATATATATATATATATATATATATATATATATATATATATATATATATATGATATACACTGTCTCAAAGTACAGCCAGCTAAGTGCCCCTCTGTTGTGGCGTTGCCATTGTTTGAAACAAGCCAGATAATACAAGGAAATGGTTTAAAAGGCACAAATCAGGATTGAAGGTGGCTGATTTCAAAACCCAGTTCCACCAAAAGCAAAAGCAAAAAACAGGAAGAGAAGGGGAGGCTGGGCACATACTAACTCCCAAAGTAGGCTGGTCTATGCACTCTGAAGTCAGCAATAGTTGGAAGAAAACTGGCAGCCTTAGTTGCCTTTATGTCTCAAAAGAAATACCCTTTTGTTACCACTCCACTGACTCTTTCTAGAAGGAGGCAGACAAGCCTGGTAACTGAGAATGCTCCATCCTGACCTGTTGCTGGTATGGACGTCGCCTTCGGCTTCCCCTTCTCCTTCTCCCTCGGAACCGTCTCCCTCCTGGTGCCCAGTGGCTGTGCTAATAGCACCAGTGCTTGAGCTCACACTTCCTGGTCCAGCTGGATGCCCCTCGGCTGTGGCATCCCCATATGCACTGCTCCGGCCAGACACTAGAGGGCAATGGTTAAAGAGCACAAATCAACTCCCAAAGCACTATGAACCAGCAATAGTGGCAGAAAATTGGTAACATAAACATTGTTTTCTACTCTGTGAAGTTAACAATTCTGGCCCCTGCACACTATGTTAAATCATTCTCCTCACCCACAAGAACAAAATTAATCCCAGCCACTGATAAACTTCTATCTTATGGGAATTTCAGCTAATCTCAAGAGCTCATAAAATTTTTCACAACCAATTTTTATCTACAGACCAACTGCGAAGGTCAACTGTAATAGCTGTCAGGGTCCCTTATGTCAGAGGTCTCGCCTCATAACTTCAGGGTGGCTGCTAGGTTAATACTTAGATCATTAACAGGACTACCCAAGAACACTTTTCTCCCAGTAGTTACAGAGTAAGGACAGCGGCTTCTATTACATTAGTTACAATTCCATTAACATAATTACCAGACCCACTGTGCTTCAAGCTCTATCCCAGAACCTTGAAACTCTAAGGTTGACATGAAATGATCTTCAGACTTACAGCGAATCCTTAAGCTTCTAGCTGCTGGAAGCAATGAAAGGCCCAGGCATTCATTCATCCTATCTTGTCACTACCCCATTGCCCAAGAAGACCACAATGCCCCAGGCACATTACCACTGTGCTCGCCAGCCACTGAGTCCACTGCACTGCCCCCGCTCTCTGAGCCCACACTGCCACCATGGTCGGCAGGAGAGGTCCGCAGGGTGGAGCCATCAGTCGCTGCTGTGCTGCCCTCATCATCAGAGGCTGGAGCTAAGAGAGTAACGAGAGCTGTTACAGGTAAAAACCTCGCCTTGGGGGAAGACATCAAACTACACAGTGCAGAAGACACAGTGCAGTTAATACATCCTGTGGTCAGAGGAAAAAAGGAAAGATTCGCTTTGCCGGTCAATCACTAACAGGAACAAACACTACACAAGGTGCGTTGCAAACAGTACTTAGACAGAAGTGAAAACCCAGTTCACTGGGCATTTCCTTCGCCGTTACATTGCGGTGCAGAGATTCAGCGAGAAGAGATGACATGGATGTTGAGTTTTCTAGCTGTTTCATGGTTACCATTGTCTAGGTGTTACTGACACCTACTGAGAGATCTGAAACTAGCCATTGCCATTCAAAGCATAGAACTCAGAATTTTAATGAGATTTGTTTTGCAATTAGTCAATTTGTGCTAATGTGGGGAAATCACTTATCATGAGCTCTTGAGTCAGCTGTTTGTTTTATCAAATAGTCCAGAAGGGAGCTCACTGGGAAATTTCACACCTACTAATCATCCTCATCAGATGCTAATAATGAAGCAAGGAAATTCCCCAGAGACAGCCACAGCATCCAGGATCAGGGCTGAGCTGAGACAGGAGGAAAACGCTGGATGAGAGACACAGGGGAGGAAAGCCATGACAGCCAAAAGAGCAAGACACAAATACAACCAGCACAGCACAACAGATAGCTCAAAGCTTGAAATGACAGCAACTCAAGAGACCTCAAAAAGCAACAAGCCATGGCAGCAGGTGGGGACACTCTTGCTCTTTCTTATCTATCCAGGGTAAAACTCGGAAAAGAAAAGAAATAAACAGATGCATTCTGAATAAGCATATATAAATCAACCCTTAAATTACTTGGGGGCTGATTTTCCAGTGGATTTCTCAGGTGTGCCATCCTCCTACACCCCACTTTATTTCCTAACAGATTATGAAATAGATTGAATGTAAAGACAAAATGAGTTCTGAAGGTTTTCTATGGATTTTAGTTGTCCACAAAACCCCAACTTCTCAAGCTTGCAGGTCCCTGATAGTTAGCCACACTGTCTAAGAATTCTAATGCATGCCCACGTTGCTTACAACCTCATTTTTACTTTTAAATGAAGACAATTTAAAAGATATGAAATCTAAGTCTTGTCTCCCTTTTAATATGTCTAAAGCTCTTACAAAGAATACAGAATTCTATAACAAGCCCTATAGCTAGTCAGCCTACAAGCTATTCTGTGGACTTCACCAGGGAAATTAGCTGAAGCCAGGCAGCATGCAAAGTGTGAGAAAGCAGAGCCATGAGTGCCATTACCAAACCCCAGAGCTTTCCTTCGACACTCATATGTCTACAGCCACGGCAGAAGCAGGAATTCCAGATGGCCTGTCTAAAGCAGCTGCCCATTATACTCTCACAGCGTTTGAAACAAGGCTTGAGGGTCCTGGGACTCTGAGCCATGCTCCTTGCTGTGGACAGTTACCTGATGCTGTGGTGTCAGAGAGGGTTCCTGCGTCCAGAGAGGAAGAGCTGGGTGCCTGGCCGGACAGTCCCAGGCTCTGCAGGCCCAGGGCACTGCTGCTGCTGCCTGGGAAACAAGTGGAGAGTGAGCACAACATCCCCTCCAGACCCTCTCCACAGCACTGCTTTGGCCAACTGAACACCAGCATGTGACCCCCTCAAGCAAGGAAGTTAATCAACAGCCATTGCTGTTCACCCACCAAGGTTAGTCAGACAGGAAATGCATCCTTCGGCTCAGGGAGGATACTGGCCCAAGGAATCAAACAGATTCTGAAGAAATTCATCAAAGAAGATCAAACTAAAAGAAGCTATGAGATTGGTTCCTTAGCCCACAATTCCCAAAACAGACCCTCTCACTCTCCACCTGTACCTCTGAACAGCTCTCACCCAGATCAACCTCTCCCCAAATCTGGGGACAAACTAAGTCAGGTGGGTATCAGTAACTGCCAAACTCTCTTTCCTGTGTAAGGCCCATGGTCACTGCGTTCCTGGCATTGTCTTCTACCTTGTTGGTCCTGCTGCAGGCTCAGGGCAATGGCTAGTTCAACCATGGTCTCATCATCTGCATCAGGTGGGATGTCCAGCATGGGCGGGAAGCCCTCTGCACCTGCCAGCAGGGCCTCTAGGGGAGAGGGGTTGCCATTGTTGACATTTTCGGCTGTCTCCAGAACCATTGACTCAGACTGCAGAGAGAAAGCTCTGTCAGTGTCCCACAGCAAATGGTAATTTTAGGAAGCTAAGAGCTAGAGTGGGGGAGTTTGAACTCCTCCTCCCCTCTCCTCCTAACAGACTCACCACCATTTCAAAATCACCATGGTCCACCTCACTCTGTTCCTGGCTTTCCTGACGGATGTGACCACCATCGGTAATCCCTGAGGACTGCATTTTCTCATCTGCATCATCGTCATCGTCGTCGTCCTTATCTCCTAAGTCAAAGAAACCCCAGTCACCTGAAGTGCTTGCTCTTTCCTCTCATGACACATGCTGAGATACATCACATAGCAAGCTAAGCCCAAGAAAAGCCAAAACCAGCATCTTGTGCTTCTAAGGCACAACTCCAGGGTGCTAAGCCTAGAAACCTTGTTCTCCTGCTTCTCACACCTCGAAGAATCATTCTCCACAGGAATCCATTTTCCAGATGACGAATGGTACAGTGACTCTGACCAACAAATTATTAAAGTAAGCAAACAATTTTGAATTCTAAGGGATTCCCATACAACAGGCTCTATAAGCGCCCACCAATTCTCTGGAGACTCTGGATATTCCAGAAAAAAAATATGATTGAGATATTTTGCTGTTTATAGTACTTCACTTTTTGCTAAAGCAACTAGATCAGTGAAACTTCCACTCTACATAATTGTTTGAAGAATCAGAGGTGAAATGTGAAACCATCCATAGGTCCTACTTGGAAACTTTTCTCTCTGGAGGAAGATGGAAAAGTCTTCCTCTAAGGCAAAAGCCAGTGAGAGTCCCAACTATCAGAGAGAACGCGGACCTCATCTTCCATCCATGCACTGGATTTTTAAACCATTACAATTATGTAGTGAGGAGCAGTACAAAGTTGTGCTGTAGGCTCTTGCCAGTGATAAAAACCACAAACTATTTTTCGTGAAAGCTTAGATAAATTTTACTCGGCGAAGAGTATCTCTTCATTACATGGTCATATACCTACTTCAGATATTCACTGTCCCATACAATAAGTCACATGAGGCTACTGAGCACTTTAAACGGGATTATCAAGTGGAGACATGACACCAGCGCGAAATACACACTGGCTTTCAAAGACAGTACTAGGAAGCACAAAATGTTTTACTAATAGTTTGTACATAGACTACATGTTAATATATATTATATATATATATGAAACATTAAACAAATTACTAGTAAATTACTTGCACTTATTTCTCTTCCTCTGTATGATGGGGTCCTTGACTGTGGTTCAGCTATATTACAAGTGGAAATTGTGAAATTTGCTAGCAATCTTATTGTATTTAAAGTTCATTCACAGTTCGCCCAGCTGATGATAACACAAATCCTTAATCAAGATTTTTGTACCAGGAAATGTATTTTTATCCTAAAACAACAGCTTTGTGTTTGGTCACTTGGATTTTTGTAACTATTCTTAGGATGTTTTTGCTCTATTCTTAGGAAGAGTCAGCTAAATAGATCCATCCTGTATGGGTATGATGCAGATTATCCATCACCTAGTGAAACAGATACTCTATATCCCAAACTTTATATAGATAAACTAATGTACCTTTATTTCCCGTGGCTTTGGCTTCATTATTCTGCTCGCTATATACCTTTTTATATATCTTAAATTCTTTATGAAATGATAGATAGACAGATAGACAGACCGGGGAGAGAGAGAAAGACAGAGAGAGAGAGACAGAGAGAGAGAGAGACAGAGAGAGCGTGCATTGGCATTGGTCAATAGATATAGCATATCCTGACATGAGGCCTTTATTCCTCTGCCCCCAACCAGGCCCCCTAACTCATCACAGAGTCCAGACTAAACCCAGACCTCAAATTACCCATTGGAGTGTTACTTCGAGGGGAAGAGGGCAATGTTACATGTCTCCGTTTGTTTCTGGGCCTCAGGACTCGAATTAGAGCTTGTTTGCAAGAGAAGCTCACAGCAGGATCCTAAAGTTTAAAAGGAAATAGTCATGATGAAACCATCACAAACATTATTCATTAAGCCAACTCTAATGCTTTTCTTCCTTGGTGAGTCCCTTACATACATATTGGGAAGTCAGCAAACTAGCTAACCTAGTTCAGCAGGTTAAGATGATTTTATTCCTACAGCCTTTACCAATATTCAAAACAATCCCCATCATCTTCCCATTTAATTAGTTTAGCCAACTTACTAGAAATATTTACAGACACCCCCCACCAGCCTGGTGAAAGCCATATAGGGGTTGTGTGATACGTACAGGACACAACAGCATTTGCATGTAGATCTTGGATGCTGTGTTGATACAGTCCAGCTCACAAGTACAATAGCCATGGATTATATCTACCAGTGCATTAACAGTAGCTTCAATATGAGTGAGACCTAAATAAAGGCAAGAAAAATATCTGAAAATCTGTAGAAGCATTTAGAAACGTAATGGTGCAAACTGTTAGCCCACATAAAGGTCAGTCTAACAAAGACCAGTAAGCAGACACACAGCACTACAAGCCAACAAAGCACACACAGTAGGTATTATTTGTGGCGGCACTGTTTGTGATTGGTTTTATTTTCAGTCTCCTACTGTCCTCAAACACCCTGGTAGATAGCCCCCTCAATGACAGAAATTAAGCAGCAAGCAAGGCTGACTGGATATCAAGACAAGGAAATGTGAAGAACAAGCCAAGACTAAATGTCCCAACTTTCCCCAAACATGCACCTGGCTATAAAACATCACCTTGATAAGCCTTTTGGGTTTACTGCTTCAGGCACCACTCTCCAAATATGACTACTGGGTTATTCTAATTTCCCCCTTTTGCTATTCAGATTCTTCCTCTTTTACCTAAACTTATAGCAGTGTGAAAAGTCAAAACACTCATGGTAGTAGTATATTGGAAACAAATTGTTCTCCAGGAAAATGCTTAATGTTTATCTTTGGAACTGGCTTTGATCATGCTTTTTTATTTTAGCTTAGTTTAGTAGTTTTGAACCAAGATTAAAAAAGAAAAGAACAGGGCCTAGTGGTAGAGTACTTGCCTAGCATGCACGAAGACCTGGGTTCAATTCCTCGGTACCCCACATACATAGCAAAAAGCTGGAAGTGGTGCTGAGGCTCAAGTGGTAGAGCTCGAGCCTTGAGAAAGTCCAAGGACAGTGCTCAAGTCCTGAGCCCAAGCCCAGGACTGGCAAAAAAAAAAAAAAAAAAAGAAAAGAACAGCCAGATGCCAGAGGCTCACGCCTATAATCCTAGCTATTCAAGAGACTGAGATCTGAGGTTCATGGTTCAAAGCCAGCAAAAGTCCATGAGAGTCTCATTTCCAGTTAACACCAGAAAACTAGAAGTGGTGCTATGGCTCATGGAGTAAAACACTAGCCTTGAGCTAAAGAGCTCAGGGACAATGCCCAGGCCCAGAGTTCAAGTCGCACAACCGACCACAAAGAAAGAAGGAAAGAAAGAATGAAAGGAAAACAGGGAGGGAGGGAGGGGGGGAGGGAGAGAGGAAGGGAGAGAGAGAGAGGGAAAGAGAGAGACAGAAGGAGAGAGAGAGAGAGAGAGAGAGAGAGAGAGAGAGAGAGAGAGAGAGAGAGAGAGAGAGAGGGAGGGAGGGAGGGAGGGAGGGAGGGAGGGAGGGAGGGAGGGAGGGAGAGGGGGGCCAAGCAGACACACACACACACACACACACACACACACACACACACACACACACACTCACACACCAAAGTGTTTCTTTATGTGATAGGTAAAGACACATGAAGAGACAATGTAAAGAAACCCCATTCCCTATTATAATGCTAATTTTCACAGGAAACAATGTACTGATTTCACAGACTCTTAATTCCAAAGGAAGTAGAAAGAACTTCTGTCACTTGCACTAAGCATTCCATTTCACATGATACCTGGCAGGCAGGCAGGTGCCAGAAAGGCATTCTTGGGTTTGGATGCATGGAGTTTCCAGAAGTGGTTCACAAGCTGTGTGATGAAACTACAGCAATCTCCTTCCGTCTGCTTCTGTGGTTCTTTCCCCTCATCCACTCCTTCTACAGAAAGGGAAATAAATCATTAACGATGGTAAATCAAAGATAGAATTTAATTTGTTTTAAGGTTAACTCAGGTCAAGGAAGCTTGCCTGCGGAGGGAGTTTCAAGTGGGGCCCCAATCAATATGCCAACTATCCCTAGATTCCAGCAGGCACATCTAGGAAAAAAACAGTCTGGGAAAGGAATATCACAGAAAACATTGAGTGTTAGAATTCAATAGGAAGGGGAGCAATGAGGATCTTCACAGTAGAGTCAAAGAAATCCAGTCCAACTTTTCTCTGTAAAATCTCTTGGGACATCTGAGATTCCTCAAGAATGAATTCAGGATTATAGTGTTAGAAGGATGAACAGGACAGAGATAGAGAATTATAAAAACATCAGAAAACTCTATTTGACAATGGCAAAACAGGTTTAGGACTCAGCCAATGCAATAAGAAGTGAAAACAGGATCAAGCACTGAAAAGAGGCCACTGTACACATTAATTAAGTACTGGCAAGCAAATAGTCTAAAAATACAAAACTGCTTCTAAGCACCAGGGCCAATCAAGCTTTACATTTACTCTCAAGACCATAAGACATAGCAAGTTTAGAGACAGATTATATCTGACATACAAAACACTAACTAAACCTAAGAATGATTAAAGGGGTAAATCCAGATGACAAAGGCCCTATGGTATAAAGAACAGGGAGCAAAATCCCGTCTCAGAACATGAAGTCAGTTAGCAGCCAGCAATAATAGGAAGAGGATGAGATAGGACAAAGAAGATGGACTGAGCCGATTGCAGGACCACGGCCACAGAGGCCTATTTCACCTGTTTCCATCTGGGGCAGCTTTGACTCCGTAAAGTGGACAAGGTTGTTAGGACGCATAATGGCAATAGATCGAGCTGTGATGACCAGCCTCTGGAAGACCTCAGGGTCCAAGTCCTTGCCTTCTTTGCTGGATGTGTTGAGACACTGCACAGCTTTGCTCAGCAAGGCCTGATCCTATAAAACAGCAGCATCACAGAGGATCAACCACAAGCATGGGCTCAGCACTAAAGCAAAGAACAGGAGAAAGCTGGTACATCATCAGGATTGCTGTCTCCTCTCAAGAGATCACATTACTTACCACCAACTACCTAACAAACAAACCTCTAAAGCAGCACAATATCTTAAACTTCTGAATTCAGAAAGTATTAGTCTTTAAAGTCAGAAGTCATGTACACAAATCGCTGTGAACCTGCATGATCTCCAGGGCTACATACAGCAGTCCAGACCTCTTGCTCCAGCAAATTTTCCATATTGAGTTCCTATTATTCAAGGACAATGCTTCCAAGTGGCCTTTCCTTAGCAACCTGAGAAGGCTAACCTCATGATGCTCAGTTTCACAGAATAGAGGCACAAAACCCAAAGCATGTGAATTACAGCTTCTCTGAGAGCTCTTCTCCTCCTGGGTCGAAAATGTCATCTTTTTTCTCTACATAAACTGAACCAACTTAACTCCTTTGGCAAGTGCACTTTCAGAGAGACATTCTCTTCCAGTTTTCCTCTTCAGAGTCTCCCCAAAAGCTACCACTACCATTAATCAACCACCTTACAACCGTATGTTTATACATGGACCCAAAGCTGAGAGGAAGCTTTTTCCTCCTACGTGACTTCCCCCTTCTGTACTCTTACCCAAGGAGAAGCTACTACCTACACTTGGCATTCCATCCTCTTTCTTAAGTCATGCTAAGTCTATTACAGAAAAGGATGCAAAATGTTTGGATTATGCTCATAAATTTCGCTGAGAAACTTTACAATAGGTTTTAATCTCAACTTATTCAATTTCCTATCAGAACTATAAATCCTTTTTTTTTTTTGGTCAGTCATGGGGCTTGAACTCTGGGCCTGGGCATTGTCCCTGAGCTCTTCAGCTCAAGGCTATACCCCACCCCTCAAGCCACAGCACCACTTCTGCTTTGCTTTTCTCGCGGTAAATTGGAGATAAGAGTTTCATGGACTTTAGTGCACAGGCTGGCTTTGAACTGTGATCCTCAGATCTCAGCCTCCTGAGTAGCTAGGATTACAGATGTGAGCTACCGCGCCTGGTTACAATTCCTATTTCCATAGAAGGACTTCTTGAGAGAGAACAATTACCTTGTGGCTGTGATAGGCTGAGCGACTAGTATGCAGGCTGGCTAAAAGGCTCTTAGATTGCTGCTGGACACTAGCAGGGGCTGGCAGCGACAGCAGCAAAGTGGCCAGCTCCTGTGCTGCATTCTTGTTTCTCTCCTGATGCAAAAGACAGCAAGGTTACCACTGATCCCAACGACTCAATGCAGAACGACCGCTCTAGTCAGCTTTCCCCATCCATCCATCCTTCCTTCCTTCCTTCCTTCCTTCCTTCCTTCCTTCCTTCCTCCCTCCCTCCCTCCCTCCCTCCCTTCCTCCCTCCCTTCCTTCCTTCCAGGCCACCAAAGCTAGGTTATACTCCATAGACTGCCAAGAAAAAAACAAAAAGGTTTCAGAAGTTCTAATCACCCTAAAACACTAGCTAAGTAGGATACACATTCCCAACTCCCAGAATAGTATTTGGGCAATAGCACTCATCCTGCTCTATGGAAGGTCTCACTATAGCCCCCCAAAATCAGGACAGGAGGCCTAAAGGCAAAAATTTCTCTGGCGCTTCTTTGCAAATCAAGATTAGACCGCAAGTGTTCTTCAAATTCAACCCAGCCTCTGACAACTTCAGTGACTTCCTGCCTCTTCAGAAATGCTCCCATGTGCTTTGAAGAACTTGCCTTCTCGATGATTGGACCAACAGCAAAGCAGCTTTCCAGGGCTTCTAAAGAACTCACAACCAGCCTGGGGAGACAGAAAACCTGGCTTGAGTATAACAACTGTTCTCTCTGCCTCTTGCTTTAGCCTAAGCAAACTATCGTTGTGAGGACCTTGAGGACAGCTAATGAATGCCAAATACAAAATCAAAGCACAATTAGACCTGCCACAGGCACCATGCATATTGCTGCCTATGTTACAGGCCAGAAGAACTCTGGCTTCTGCTTGGAAATCAACCTGAGGCCATGTTCATAATCCAAAACTCAAAGACAGGGCTTTTCTTCCTTAAAGAGGATAATGTGCTTCCTTCTGCTGCCTGTGGCAGGGATCACTGAGATGGGCTTAAACAGTCTTGACGCAGTGGGAAACAAGCTCAGGTGCCCAAAGATCAATGGGCAAAGGGAGACACAGGGAAAAGCCAGAGTCGTCACCTTATGTTGGGAAAGTTATGGTTAGCTTTCATGTACAACTTGAAAAAAACTGCATCCAGGCATTTGCTGTAAGTCTCTAAGAAAGGGAGAGCGAACAAGCTATAGTTTTAGGTGCATGCCACTTGCTAGCATTCAAAGAGCAGTACAAAGCATCTTTAGAAAATGGAGCAATTCTCCCTTAGGGAAGAAGCTCAACTACTAAAAAAATACAAGTAACATGCTCCCGAAGCTTACTCCTTTGAATTAAATGTGACATAGCAAAAAGACCAACATCCTGGCAGTTATGGTCCTGATAGAGAAAGGAAAATATTGAAAAGGTAGCTGGCAAGAAAAGGGATGAGGGGTAGAGGAAGGCAATAAAAAAACTAGGGAAGAGGAACTTTAGCAGAACAAAGGAGGACAGAGCAAGATCTCTAATGGGTATGAATGGCAGGGCTTTTGCTTGCCCCTCTACCCCTCATCCCCTTCCCATTCACTCTAGAGAGGGCGCAATGAGGACCAGGGTAAGGAGGAGACAGCCAAGAGAGTCTGACACAGCCAATACCAAGGATGCACTCAGTATGCTCCACTCTACACATGGAGAGCTCTGCAGCCATGCAATGACCATAACAGAAAGAAGCAGGACTCTGAACAGAAGCAAAGCCACACCATCGCATACACTGCTTTCTGACACACGCACTCGTGCAGAGAAAAGAAAGAGGGCATACTAACCGATCCAATTTGGTTAGGGACTCAGTTTCAGAACTTGGGGAAGAAGCAAAAACAAATTAAAAAAAAAAAAAAAAAAGAGGAAAAAAATGTGAAGCTCAGAGAAACCTGGAAACATATCCTAAGCAAACCATATATGAGGAGTGTGGGGGCAGGGGGGAAAGCGAGAGAAAGATGTGAAGAGGCTGCTGGTAGGGTGCAGTGACTCCAAGCACAGTTATTTTTATGACTTACAATGTAAGAAACTTACAATCTTACATCATGAATTATTTCATTTACCATGGCAAACTAGCAGCTACCCAGCACAAAGAAGCCAAGCTTAAGAATGCCACTGTAGGGAGATTGAAGGAAACTACACTCTGTCTTGCTGACAGTGTCATTACTACATAAGTGGCTGCTACAGATAAAGATGAGAAGATGATGTCATCAGCGTGGAAGGGTGGAAGTTTCCCTGTCAGGCGAGCAAGGCTAAATCCTCATCTAGAAAACTGTACTTTAAACACCTTCTATTTTGTGGTCCACTTCTGCCCAGGCCAAGGTTTCACACAGTTTTAACCCACTTTCCAGACTTTGTCTACACTCTAAAGAGACACTGAATGTCGGGTAAGCTGCATGAAAACAGGACTATCATAGGCTAGACTTGGGACAATTAGAGAAGGTAACTCTCTTAGACAAAAGGAAGCTCTAGCAGCAGGTGGAAAATGGTGGAAACTAAAGTCAAACGTGCCAGCACTGGTACCTCTCCAAGACAGTGCCACTGGTCGTGGTAGGCGTGGCTGAGTCGCTGTCTCCAGTGCCATTGCTCTGGTTGAGGTTAGAAGGGCAGATGTTGCTGACAGAGGCAGAAGGGAATTCTTCAGGGGGCTCATCAGGCCAGCCAAACTGCTCCTTAGTTTTGCCGTAAATTTTTACAGCATCTATCATGGTTACACCTGCTGGATCCACTGAGGCACCAACTGCAGTAAGCAAAAGAAAGCTTTAGGAAGCACATTTCAGAAGTAAAGGGCTCATACCACCTCTCCAAAGCCACAAACAGACCAGGTGAGGTAAAGAACGAATCACATCAATTTTATAGACACAGAGGAACTTTATCTGTTGAGATATCAACAGCATTTCTGATGCTGAAATAGTTTGATAGACCAAAAATCTATGAGGTTCCCTACCAGAAGAGACCCTAAACATTACTGGCAGGGCCTTCTGGTACTCAGGGTATGATATTCCCCACTCCTCACACCCATAAGTTTCTACATACTTCCTATATGCAAAGCTCACATCCCACACACTCACATCGTCAGTAGGTGACCAATGTGAAGATAAGGCCGAGCGATTCAAACGCTAAGAATTATACATTTTCAGGCACTGGGAGTTTTGGCCTAGTGGTAGAGTGCTTGCCTAGCATGCATGAAGACTCAAGATCAATTCCTCGGTACCACATACATAGAAAAAGTAGGAAGTGGCACTATGGTTCAAGTGGTAGAGCTCTAGCCTTGAGAAAGCCCAAGGACAGAGCTCAGGCCCTGAGCTCAAGTCCAGGACTGGCAAAAAAAAAAAAAAAAAAAGAATTATAAATTTTCAAAGGTACAGCAAAGACTTTCAAAACACATCTCAGAGATGTGTGACCTGAGGCCTTCATGCTTAAAGAAAGCCTGGTAACTACCAGTCTCTCTTCTTGCCTCCCCACTGCTTAAACATGGAAGTAGTGCACCAGAGATGCTGATTCAATACCATAGAACCAAATATCTTAACTGAGTTTTCTCAATCCATAACCTCTTTCTCTCTCTTTCTTTCTTTTTTGTTTTTTCTATTTTCTAGAGGTTAACTGCAGATAACAGTCTCAGGTCCCAGGCCTGGAGTTTAGTCTAATTGTAGAGTACTTGCCTAGCATGCACAAAGACCCAGGTTCAATTCCTTGGTACCACATACACAGAAAAAAGGCAGAAGTGGTGCTATAGTTCAAGTGGTAGAGTGCTAGCCTTGAAGAAAAAGCTCAAGGACAGGGATCAGGCCCTGAGTTCATGCCCCAAGACTGGCAAAACAAAGTCTCAGTTCCTTTTGTGCCTGGGTTGGCTTTGAACCTTGATCTGCAGATCTTAGCTTCCTGAGTAGCCAGGATTACAGGCATGGGCCACCGCGCCGCCCATAACCCCTTTCTTAAATAAGACTTCATCCCTCAAATACTGCCTCCCCCATCCCCTCCCCAGTCCTGGGGCTTAAACTCAGGGCCTGAACACTGTCCTTGGGCTTTCTCAAGGCCAGAGCTCTACCACTTGAGCCACACCACCACTTCTGGCTTTTTCTATGTTGCATGGTACTCAGGAATCGGTCTTCATGCATGCTAGGCAAGCACTCTACCACTAGGCCACACTCTCAGTCCCACAAAGCTTCTTTTACATCTCAGATGAAGCTCAAAGTTTCTGGATGGAAGAGACCACAAAGTGTGAGGGTTAAGGAAAACAGTGTTCATAACCAGGAGCAGTGGGACATGTCTGTAATCCTAGCTACTCAGGAGGCTGAGATCTGAGGATCACACTTCAAAGCCAGCTTAGGCACTAAAGACCAAGAGACTTATCTCCAATTAAACACTAGAAAAGCGGAAGTGTCCCTGTGGCTCAAGGGGTAGGGTGGTAGCCTTGAGCTGAAGAGTTCAGGGGCAACACGCAGGACTAGAGTCCAAGCCCATGACCAACCGCCACCCCCCCAAAAAAATAGTGTTCAGGGGTTCAGAACACTGGAGGGTCACAGACCAGTAGCTTCCAAATCCATAGTCTTAAGGAGAAACAACAGGGGGTAAGGGACTCACTGAAGAGGTTCAGCTTCTTATCAGCTTGCAGGGCTTCTTCTCTGGTAAAGGGGAAGTCAAACCAGCGTGACCGACTTAGATTAAGCTGCATGGTTCTGCCAAAAATCTCAATATACGATGGGGCCCGTTCAATTGCCTGGGTCCCAATCTGGATCCGCATGCCCGTCATCACCATAGTGCTGTTGTTGTTACTAATCTCAATGGTGAAGCCGCCAGGCTGCAGGGACAAAAAGATCCTATCAGAAAACCAAGACAAGTTCTCCACTTCAATCTGAATCCTTTGGGATGCTGCTTCAGCTGTGCAACCTACAAAGACCATTCTTCTTTTAACTTCCTGATTTTTTTGTTTCCAAGGGAAAGTACATATGCAGGGAAGGATTCCTTTCTATTGCAGATATCCTTCTTCCCAGCATTAACCATCTCTTTCTGCCCTCTGCACACTAACCCCATGGATAATGGCAGAAATCTAGACTGATGGAACAGAATCTCTGAGCAGATGAGAGAGAATATGCATTTATTCAAGAGTGATTTTATCAGAATTGTGCTTTCTATATTTCCTACATGCATTCTAAAAGTAGATGTGCCAAATAACTGCTCTATTTACAAATCTATCTACCCAGAGATTGAACCCAGACTGGTGCAGTCCTCACCTTGGTGTTAGCCACATACATGCCGGTTGAGTTCAGCCGGTGCTTTATCTGTTGTGCATTGTAGACTTGTAGGAGGTCATTACCACCAAACTCCACATCTGTCAGTTGCTGGTTGTGTTCAAAGAAGTCAATGGGGAAGGTCACCTGGCTAGACGTGCGGGTTGCTAAGAAGAACAGCAATCTTTCAGAAATCATGGACATCTGTAATTTCTGGCAACTCTGCCTCTACTCTGAGGACTACCCAGACAGCCCACACTCACACATTACTCCTTCTAGTGAAATCTAGTGTTTGTTTCATGCTCACATGTCATCAGCTCCTGAGTGGCTCAACAAAATCTGGTATTGGTGTTGGGTGCACAGTTCATAAGAATGCCCTCTGTTTAAAACAAACAATAGGAAGAACTTCCTAACAGCTCATCTCTCTAGATGAGTTCCAAAATCACCTCAAAAATCAACTCTAGGGGCCGGGAGTTTGGCCTAGTGGTAGAGTGCTTGCCTAGCATGCATGAAGACCTGGGTTCGATTCCTTGGTACCACATGCATAGAAAAAAGCTGGAAGTGGTCCTGAGGCTCAAGTGGTAGAGCTCTAACCTTGAGAAAGTCCAAGGACAGTGCTCAGGCCCTGAGCTAAAACACAAGACTGGCAAAAAAAAATCAACTCTAGAAAAATTTAAGGTAATATAATGATTTCTGCAATGGTCTTTGCTTAGCCAGTTCACTTCTAAATCCACGCTTGCTCTTTCTTTAAGAGTTCTCTATCAGCCAAGATTAAGACCATCAGCTCAGAGAGCTGTAATCTCTTCACTCAATACCTGGGCTGCAATCAAGCTGCTTTCTTGAAACGCAGAAAGAAAATACCTCAAACAAGGCTGAAGACATCAGACTTCATGGGACACCAAAGAACTTCTGCCCTGCCACCAACAGCCAAAAAGCACTTGTCCTGTGGACCCGTGCTTTCAGGAAACTGACTAATTCTAGCTTTGACTTCCTTTTTTTTTTCCTTTTTTTTGTGGGTCATGGGGCTTGAACTTGGGCTGGGCCCTGTCCTGAGCTCTTCAGCTCAAGGCTACCGCCCTACCCTCGAGTCAAGCCCCACTTTCCATTTTCTAGAGGTTCAATGGGGAAGAGTCTCAGGTTCTTTTGTGCCCAGGCTAGCTTTGAACCTCGATCGTCAGATCTCAGCCCCCTGAGTAGCTTGGATTACAAATGTGAGCCACCGCACTCAGCTTTTACTTTCTTAAGTATGCAAGTAGGACAGCCAGTCTTCTGACCGCCTATGCTGTGCTATTTAGGACACTATCATCCTCATTCCTGTAATCTGGAGAGGGGCCTTACTGATTGTAGCAGTTTTGCGCTTCCGAACAGGCTTCATGATGCTGATTACACTGCTAGGCTGCAAGGACGGCTGGAGCCAGTACGAAGTGTTCTCCACATTGGCCATGTAAATGCGCAAGCTGCCATCCTCACACAGCAAGATCATGGTGGTCCGCTGTTGTTCATTGCAGGCTGTGTGTCTAATAGCCACCATGTCTTGGATCTTAGGAGAGGCAGACAAAAGATGAGGTCATTTCCCACACCCATGGCTCAGAATCAGAAAAAAAGGAAGCAGAAAAACAACTGGCTTCTTAGCTAGGTAGTGAAGGTGACAAAAGAAAAGGCATCTAGAAGAAAATATTTATTTTTGTTTTAGAGGCTTTTTAATGCATGGTCTCTCTATGGTGTTCAGGCTGGCCTGGAATTCATGATCCTTCTATCACCACCTCTCCTAGTGCTAGGATTACAGGTGTGCATCACCACACATGCCTTGAAAAATCTTTACAGGCCTCTGCTGAAAGACATGCAATAGCTTTAGAACTATATATGCATACCAAGTTCATGAAAACAGTAGTGGGAAAATCTGGCACTGACCTTTGCTTTTGCAGGAAGAGTCTTAATCTCCTGGATTAGAAAAGTATCTGGTTTCACCATAACAACCAGGGGCACACCTGTTGTTTGCTGCACACAACAGACCAAGCCAGGATGGTTCATCACCTCAGACCACTGGCAGAGAGCAGGAGAAGTCTTACTGCCACCGTTGGAACTGGAGACAACAAAATTGGCCACAGTTAGGGTATTACCAATAAACCTATGGGACACCCTCTAGTTAAGGATCTCAGAACAATATCCGGTCAAGGTCACTTTTACCCTCAGCCATCAGGACATGTGGCACACTCTGACATGTGCCTCCAGAAGGCCTCCTCCTGGCACCTCCACTGCTATGCAGTCATGGGCTGAGGAACAGTGACCCTATGTGCCCCGTGAATTAAGCAGGGCCATGGAGCTGCTGATGATCCATAAAGATATCCAGGCACAACAATCCATATGCAAATTGGTGTCCACGTTATTTCATTGCAATTCCCAGGTCAGGTCAGAGAAAGTATTCTGAAATCCTGATCCTCTTTCGCCTCATCTCTAAATAAAACACACTAGCCTCATTTGTGATTATAGAAGTCTCTACTTTCCCCACTCAAATCCAGTCCCCTTCCCACCCCCAGTACTAATGCCATGTTCAATTTCCTCACAGCAACATTCCCAAGGAGGGAAACTTCAAGGGCATTATTTGTAAAATCTGGTAATTATTACAATCACACTTGCCGCCCTAATTACAGATTTTCCTTCTGTGTAACAGCAGCCCACCCCCAACTACCTCTTACATACTAGAGTCACCATAGTAGAGGACAAACCACCCAGGCATCCCAAGCTGCCCCCGCTGCCCTGTTATTTATCAGTGAAGGAGGACTGCACAGGAAAGCACCGCTGATCAGGAGTATCTGGAAGACAGACATTCAGTACTCATTCTCACCTTTTAATGTTGATAGGGAACAGCTGCACCACCTCCATGCTGGTCCTGCTGATGGTGGCCGCAAAGGATTTGCCCTGACAATAACTGAAGAACAGCATCTGTAACACGTGGGAGTAGTACACAGAGACACCACCACCCGCCACCTGGCTGTTACTGTCCTGTAGAAGCAAAGACATGCAGTACATTAATTTCTCTTACTGCCAAGTATGAGGATAAGTTTTAAATCATAATTAGGTACTCTCACTCTCATAAGCATAAGAGCCCTGTGGGCAAATTTTACAGATGCCTTGGGAAGACAGCAAAGTTGAATCAGTTTGGTCATGACAGACCAAAGTTTTTGCTGTTAAATAACAAGTCAGAGGCATCATAGTAAGAAAGAACAGAAACACAGGAATTGTTATCCATGTTCTAACCTTCAGATCCTCATGATTGATTTCTAGTACGTTTGTGACATAGAAGGGTCCTTGCTGGGCACTGCTGGCCTCCTCCATGAGCTGAGTATAGATGTATCCAGCTGAAGACATTATCACAATGATGTTCTTCCCTTCCTCATTGAAGAGGAAGGTAACATCTCTTATTTTTGAGCTTGGCAGGAGGAAGTAGAAGGTTGGACTCAAGGCATCAACAGACAGGTCATAAATCTACCACATGAAAGAAAGAGTATATAAAGGTAATACTGTCCATTAACATAGCCGGTTTCCAAAATTCAGTCCCATCCCCAAATATCCTGGTGAATTCTGATAGCAGCAACTGGTGCACAATATACACTCATTCTTCAACAAGCACTGACTAATTGTTAGGCCTTGTGGTGCCCAAAAGATAAACCTGCCTGAGGAAGAAGTAGGTAGTTAACTAGAGATAAGGGTCTCACAGTCCTGCATAGGCTGGCTCTGAACAATGGCCCTCAGAATTCAGCCTCCTGAGTAGCTACAACAACCATCCTAAGTTTCCAACACCCAGCCATGCTGGGTAGTTTTTAGATAAACTCTTACTTTCTGCTCAGGTACAGACCTGAAGAGTGGTCCACCTATTTAAGCTTAGCATCACGTGTGGATGACAGATGTGAAGCACTACGCCCAGCTTCCTGTGAGGAAATGGAATCTTGCAGACTTTTCTGCTTTCCGATCTCGGCCTCCCACAGAGCTAGACAGAATGTATGTGTAGTATGTATGCACGACATGCCTGGCTGTGGATTAAGAAGGCTTGACCTATTCTGTCCTGGCTGGTCCTTGAACAACTATCCTCCCATTCTCAGCCTCCAAAATAGATAGGATTACAGATGGGAGCCACCAATGTTAGCTGTTTTATTTTTTAATTTCTGAAAGAAGCTAGCACACAGCAAAGACCATTATTTAAAGGCCAAAGAAAGGGGCCGGGAGTTTGGCCTAGTGGTTAAAGTGCTTGCATGAAGACCGGGGTTCGATTCCTCGGTACCACATACATAGAAAAAAAAAGCCAGAAGTGGTGCTGAGGCTCAAGTGGTAGAGCTCTAGCCTTGAGAAAGTCCAAGGACAGTGCTCAGGCCCTGAGCTCAAACCCAGGACTGGCATAAATAAATAAAGGCCAAAGAAGATCAAGATAGCACTAAAATTGTACCTTTACGAAGTCTGCAGTGACGATTGCTAACTCAGTCTGTGAACCAGGGAGCCACACGGCTTTGATGATGAAATTCCCTGTTGCCAATTGCGGGTGCAACACCAAGTGATCAGACACCGACCCCGAGCTACTAAAGGTAAGCACGTGGCAGTCCTGGACACAAGTGAAGAACACAGTGGTTGAAAAGATCATGTTGACAGTCAGCTAATCCATTTTAGACATTTTAGAGAAGTTTTCTTATAGTATTTAAGACTGTCCAATGACATAGCCAGGTTTCCAAAATACAGACTGTTTACAACACAGAAGCCATCTGGAAGCACAGAAGCTAAAAGATAGATTTCTCTTGCATTTAAGTTTTCATCAAGAGTCAGTAAGAAACAGTACTTAGAACAATGAAGAGCAGCTAAGTAGAATACAAAGCTTCAAGCAATCACTTCTAGATCATGATTTACCTTCAACCCACACACTGCCAGGTAATCTTCCTTGCAGGGATTTCCAGTGAGGCTCAGTACAGTAAAAGGCACTGGGGCAGAAGCCAAGCGGGTCAGAGTCAACTTCCTTTTGCTGGAATCTGCTTGTTTCAGGAGTGCAGAGAGCTGCAGAACTGTGATCTGCAAAAGAATCACCACCAGTTCATTCTTAACCCTAGTCCCCTTAAGAATAGAGAGCAAGTTATAAAAATGCCTTTAAGGGCCGGGAGTTTGGCCAAGTGGTAGAGTGCTTGCCTAGCATGCACGAATACCCAGGTTCGATTCCTCGGCACCACATACATAGAAAAAAGCTGGAAGTGGTGCTGAGGCTCAAGTGGTAGAGCTCTATCCTTGAGGAAGTCCAAGGACAGTGCTCAGGCCCTGAGCCCAAGCCCAAGACTGGCCAAAAAAAAAAAAAAAATGCCTTTAAATAGGGATGTTAGCTCACAATCTCTTCTCGTGTATCTCCTAGGAAACATCTAGATGAGTTATTACCCTTTAGGACAAAGACATATCTTTTGTTTTCTTCTTCTAGTAAGAGCAGAACAAATGACTGATTTCACAAAAGCTAATTCCTATGTACCACTGGCACTTTCCAACTTATGAGATGCTTTTTGAAATTATTAAAAAGCAAAAGTTAAGATACCTACATTCTTCTAACTACTCATTCTGTAAAACACAAATGTCTCATGTCATCAGAGGCCAAGAAGAACCATTAAGACGACTAGATCATGACCTGAGGGTTTTTGCTTCTCAGCTTGTGCCTCCAGATGGGCCAGTAGAGGTGAGATTGGGAGCTATGCTGTGGACAAGTACTTGTCACTGCCTTCTCCTAGGACATGAATGATGTTTCATATGGCAGTTTCCTAATATCAGTCTCAGGTGGAAACATTCAGGACATTCAGTCCCTAAACACTTGAGATCCAGTGAAACCTCTCCACTGGAGGCAGATGTGAGCATGATCATCTCTCTGTTCTATTTAACATTTATGACAGACAATGGAAAATGAGAGAGAAAAGGACTAGAGGACCCACCTTGCCCTTCTCATGGCTGACCGCCAAATGCTGGCGGCGACCATGGGGGGAAGAGAGAACACACATGGCTACCCGCCTGAGCACATGAGCGCTGATTAGCTGCCGTATAGTCTGGCCTTGATCTCCACTGTAATTCATCCGTACATTCTCAAAGGCTCCTTCCTGGGAGCCTAAGGTGGGAACCTAGCACAACAGAAGTAGAGAAATTACAAGTAATAAACAAGGATGACTGAGTAAGGTCACATAAATCCAACACTGCACAATTTAGTTATTCAAAAGCAATGTAAAGGAGGGGAACGTGGCTCAGTGGTAAGAGTACTTGCCTAGCATGCATAAAACCCTGGGTTCCATTCCTCAGTATCACATAAACAGAAAAAGACTGAAGTGGTACTGTGGTTCAAGTGGTTGACTGCTAGCCCTGTGCAAAATAAGCTTTGGGACAATGCCCAGGCCCTGAGTTCAAGCCCAGGACTGGCAAAAAAAAAAATTATGATAGATGGAATTTTTTCTTGTTGGTCTAACCTGGCAAAATTTGGTCTGAAGCTCTATACAATCCTACTTCAGTATTTTTTAGTTTTATTTTCATTCTCTACAAATCTTAAAGCCACTTCTCTAAAACAGATTCCATTTTAGTATAACAGCAAGATTTGTGGGCATTTCTGAGTAAATATTATTTCTTCAGTAACAAAAGCCACCTGTGAGATAAATAAGCCCTTGGGGGGCTGGGAGTTTGGTTTAGTGAAAGAGTGCTTGCCTTGCATGCACTAAGACCCAGGTTCGATTCCTCGGTACCACATACATAGAAAAAAGCTGGAAGTGGTGCTGAGGCTCAAGTGGCAGATCTCTAGCCTCGAGAAAGTCCCAGGACAGTGCTCAGGCCCTGAACTGAAGCCTAGGACTGGCAAAAAAAAAAAAAAAAAAGCTCTTGGGCGCAGTGTGTGCCTTGCACCTTACTCCACTGCCCACAGATGTTTTTGGGGAAAGACACCCTAAAAAAAGGTGCTATATGCAGTGCCAAACAACTGCTTTGAACATGGATAATGACTAATATCTTACATCAATGTCATATTAACTAAAGGAATACTGTCTTTATCAAGGAGTTTAAGAAACTCCAGACAAAACATGTGCTATGGTATTACATAATCTTTGTAAGAGGACAGGAGGTGTTTTTCTTTTTCTTTTTCTTCCCAGTCAGTCATGGGGCTTGAACTCAGGGCCTGGGCACAGTCCCTGAGCTTTTTCACTCAAATCCTAGAAAAGCAGATACAATGAAGAGGTTTTCTATTTTATATAAAGAATAATTTCCTAGTTTATCGGGAGGCTAAAATCTGAGGGTCATGGTTTGAAGCCAGCCCAGGCAAGAAAAATCCATGACTCTTTACCTCTAATTAACCACTAGAAAACCAGAAGTGGAGCCGTGGCTCAAAGAAGTAGAGTGCTAACCTTGAGTGAAAAACCTCAAAGATAGCATCCATGCCCTGAATTCAAGCCCAACTGTCCCAGGGGGAAAAAAAAAAAAAAAAGGAAAGAAATTCCTAAGTATAAGGTCCTGAAATGGAGGTATCCACACACCTGAAGGATTCACATATTCATGTGAACCAAAAAGCACATTTTCTGGGTGGGTCAAAATGAAACTGGATTCTTTTTTTCAAAGACACACTTGAGAGACCAGGAGTTTGGGCCAGTGGTAGAGTGCTTGCCTAGCATGCACAAAGACCCAGGTTTAATTCCTTGATACCTCATACATAGAAAAGGCTGGAAGTGGTGCTGTGGCTCAAGTGGCAGAGCTCTAGCCCAAGTAGCAGAGCTCCAGCCTTGAAAAAGGCCAAGGACAGCGTTCAGGCCCTGAGTTCAAGCCCCAGGACTAGCAAAAAACAAACAAAAAACAAACAAAAAACAAACAAACAAACAAACACGAGACGGGGGGAAGGGTAGGCAGACACACTTGATGTGCTGGTTGTCTACATTATGGTCATAGGATACCATATCTTAGGTTCTAATTTCTAAGTGTCTACAACTGTCTTCCAAGTACATTCTTCAGAGGATTCAGGATACACTGGTATTCCAATCAGCATGCTAGTACTTCCATCCTTCAAACTTCATGATCCTGCCACACTCACCATCAACTGGTCTGTCATCTCAACCACCTTGTCCACTGTATGCAGCTCACCGAGGGCCTGCTGTGCCCGGCTGCTGCTCCCCACAGCTGAAGCCTGTTGGAAGTTGGTCTGAATGGCATCCATGAGGAAATTGAGCATGTCTAACACGAGAGGAGCGAAGGAGAAATTGGCCTGAGAAAAATTGAAATACACAGTGAAAAAAAAAAGAAAATAAACCGAAGATAATAATAATGGGTCCTCCTCATAATCTGGCCAGGAACTCCTTCAGAATCATTTCCTTATTTCCAGAGAAAGGGTCTCACCATCCTATCATGCTCTCCACAATCCTGGGTCTCACCATAGTCTATGCTACTCTGCTACTAACTCTAGAGCAACCATTCCAAACCAGAGGTCTGACAGCAACACCATCATCACCCAAGGCTCCTAACAGATATACTAACTTCTCTGCCATGCAATACAGGAGAGAAATTCAAGAAAATAACCATTCAAATCCTCTTCTGCATTCCAGGTAAATTAGCAACTCCAGACAAAATATGTGCTATGGTATTACACAGTCCTTACCCTCCACCTGCCCTCATTAATTCCCTATGTTCCTCCATCATTCTCTAAATCAAAGCACATGATAGGAGGTTTTGTGCTGAGGGCTGGCAAACTCAGAAAAGGCAGTTGTCAGGGAAGCCTTGTGCATAACTGATTCTAACACAAACTCTGTCTACTGTACTAGGAGCCACAAGTAAGCTCCACCTGGTTCTGTAGCTCTTCTCGACAACCTTCCACTGTGCGGCATAGGCTGCTCTTCTTGGGTTTCTCTTCATCAGTGACCTTTCCATCACTAATGGTGACTTTGGCCTTGTCAGCTGGCGAGGTGCTGGCATGGCGCACTGAACTCTCTGAAACTCTTGGCTCACTCTGAAATGCAGACTCCTTCATGGTGGAGCTCATACCACTGCTTGGAGTCCGTTTTACCAGTGCCTAGGAATAGAAATGTTATTGAGTCCATGAATTACTGCCATCGGATCAGGTGAATATTGCCCAAGAGGTAGGTCTGGTGGCTCACATTTGTAACCCCAGCACTTGGGAGGCTCAGGCAAGAGGATAAGTGGTGGGTTTTTTTGTTTTTCTTTTTCCCAGTCAGAAATGGGGCTTGAACTCAGGGCCTGGGCATAGTCCCTGAGCTTTTTCACTCAAAATTAATGCTCCACCTCTTTGACTACAGTACCACTCCCAGTTTTTTTAGTGCCTAGTTGGACATAAGAGTCACACAGACTTTTCTGCCTGAGCTGGCTTTGAACCGCTAACCTCAGATCTCAACCACTTAAGTAGCTATGATTACAGGCATGAGCCTCCAGCGCTCAGCTGGATCACAAGTTTTAAGACCAGCCTGGGCTACATTGTGAAGACTTCTCAAAAAAACCAAAAAAGGGAGAGAGAGAAAGGAGAAATACTGCCCAGAAACTTAGGTCAAAGGAGAAGCTGGCCAACTATATACATGTTTATCCAAAAGACTAAATTCATAGTATTCACCTATTACCTAAACTGGGTGCCCTTTTATAACAGCAGGCCTTCAATATCACACCTGAAACCATAAACACTTCTTTAAAGACTGTCTTCAAGATCTTTAAGGAACATGCTGGTTCTAATATTGTAAATCAGGCACATAGGCCACAATTATACAATTCATCAGGAACAGCAGACTTTGTCCCTAGACACTAGCACCATGAAAGGGACAAGGGAATTTTCTAGTTTAGCCTAAGTGTGCTCATGTTACTAATAAGCTGTCCTTTAGAGCTCAGTGAAGGTTCCAAGGATCTCACCAAACAGCTTCCATCCTCCTTGGCTCCACAGTCACAGAAGAAAGATCCATATTTGGCATACGAAATCTCATGGTCCTTGTGGCATACCTTAGCGCACACTGTGCACACACCCACTCCATCCACCATTTTGCATGTGTGACAATGGTACCTAAAAAGAACAAGAACCAGCTAATAAGCTCAGAAGGACCAACAAACAAGGCCCAACAAGTCTTCACATAAATGGAAGACTTACCAATGCTGGTTCATGAATTCTTTCTGCGTGATGGTAAAAGTGCAGAGTTTATTGCAAAGAGAATCTTCATCCTTCAAAGACAGTAAATCTTTTTAATATATCATTCCAGTTATGTGCCCACAAAAACACCTGCTTCAATATCCCATTGGAAATAGGCTAAAAATCTGTTGCAATGTCATGGGCAAACTTTAAGGCTTTATGATGAAGGAAAAAATAAATCTTAATGTCTATTCTGCAGGAGAATCCCCACTATTCCTATCAAGAATTCATCTCTAATGCATCTCTCTCTTGGATCAGGAAAAGTGACTCTGGATAGAAGAAAGGCATGTGATTACTGAAAAGGTCCCTAAAAAGTCCCATTAGATGTTTATGGTTTACAACTTGGAGCCTAGAAAAACAAAGACCTGTGAGTTTCACATGAGGTGTATGATCTAGAAGAAAGCAAGAGGCCTACAAAGAAACCAAAGGCTTACTAGCATGCTAATGTTAACCTAGGGGATACTTACTGAGTCCTCAGCCTGGGAATCTTCCTCTTCCACTGCCAACTCCTCCACCCAGTCTGAGTCTACCTCAATGGCTCGCTCTTCCCCATCTACTGACAGGTGACTTGGTCCTTGACCATTACTCTGGCTTAGAGCATTTGTGACATCAGCCAAATAAGACATAATATGGCATGTGCATTCCAAGATTATCACGTGCTGTAAGAGAAGATCCGAAAGAAACTTTAGTTCTCCACTTTATTATGTAAGTGCTCTTCAATAAAATTCAAGATTAAAGAAATCATGTAAAGACAGAGCAAAGCCACATATTTTATTATCTAGTTCCCAAACATTAGTGCTATGTTCATTCATTCTTAAGTACAAGGATAATTCTTTACAAAGTCATATTTCAGCAAGAAATATGTTCACTTCGGGGTAGAAGTGAAATCAGGAGAATCAAGCTCAAAAGGAGACTAAATTTTTTTTTTTTTTTAAAAAGCCAGATTACAAATATGAAGAGTTTCTCGCTACTATTTTCCCCTATCATTAGCATTTTTACCCATTAGAAAAAGTCCTCAATTATCAGGTTTCACATTATTGTTGAAGGAAAGGAATATCTTCAGAGATCAAGAGACTCTGATTTCTAAAATTCTTTCTCTGTACTGACATTTCAGTAGGACAGGACAATGGATAAAAAGCCCATGTATGCTGTTGTACACCTCTAATCCCAGCACTCAGGAGACTGAAGGCACCAGGATTAAGAGACTATATCTCAAAAAAAAAGTGTGGGGGGGGAGGGTAAGATGGGGGAGTCCACACACCAACAAATCAGTAAGAACTTAATTGGTCTAGACAGCATTAAAATAAAACAAAACATAGTTAGCAGGAAATCAGGGAAGAGACAAGTTAGAAATATTGTAGAGTCTCAGAGGCTAGTTCTCTGCCTTTAAACACTATACCAGGGTCACAGGAGGTGAGCAATGGAAATTCCTTGAACCGACTTCTGGTTTTCTCAGCACAGAGCCCCAAACCTGCAGTCACACTGAGCAATTATATGATCTGGAGTGGAGCTGTAACACTGTAACACTGATTCTGAGTACACATATTAAAAGCACGACCACAGAGTTTTCCCACAGCACATCAGTATCTCTAAGAGTAGCAGAAGTTGCTATGCTGCATATGGTTTCACCACCAAGATCACTTCTTGCCACCTGAAAGATGGCACAGTTAGCCATTGTACACTTCTAGGTCATTATTGACATTATCAGCTTCGATCTCTACAGACTAACCAGGGAGAGAAGCCACAGAAAGGAGAAACCTGTGTCTGACTACAAAGACAAGAACGGTCTTTCCCTGCTCCCTGACTGCTGTCATTCTCACTTTTCTTACCTTTCCATGCATTACATTGGCATTCAGTTTCTCAACCACATTCTTCTGTGACAGGTATTTCTTGCTGTCCCAAAGAAAACAAAAAGGAAGGGAAACACAAAATCATCTGAGGCACCAAAGAAAGAAAGCATCTTTATGAACCTTGAGGCAATGTGGGCTCTGATGCAGAAGTATTCTTAGAAAATTGTTTCATAGGCAATAAGACAACTTAGAATTATTCTGGTCTTAGAACTACCATTGATATTCAATATTCTGTCAAGGACTTCTCTTGGGAATATCAAACAGAAAACTCTACTAGGGAAATAATGAAAATGGAATCTCAAATGAACAGAATAATTGGCTACCACCTTATTCCTCAATAAAAGTAAGTAGGGATTTAAGCTCCCTTCATACTCACTCTGAGCTACAAAGGAAGTAACCTACATTACTCTTCTCCAACACAGTGAGATGTCTATGAATAGGTTCCTCCAGTCTCATCGTCTTACCATCTGCCCAGCCAGTCCACAGCAGCATTATGAAGCTGAAGGTGGCCGGCACCTTGACCAGCACTGGCCAGGGTGGCCATCACAACCATGAGTTCAGGGAAGCCAGTCCCATCACCATTGGCCAGCATCTCTGTTGCCATGGGGGTCAGGGTGCCCAGAAGCACAGCACATACACCTTCTCCAACTTGGCTGTTAGAAAAGAAAGAACAAATTGGTAATCAACGAGAATCTGACTCTTATGTATTTTAAAATTGTAATGGAGATTAAAAAGGATTTAAAAATATTCAACATAATCCCAGCTTCAGACATGTGCTCCAAGAGCACCAACCATTTACTCCAGTTCCAAACAAGAGGTTACATTACTCCAGAAGACTTTCCATGGAAAATAAGCAAGGAGATACTCTAAATTCCTGGGGTGAGGGAAGAAGACGCTATGAAAACACTGCAAATGCTAAGTACAGGGCCTGAAGGAAAGCCAGCTGTAGTGCTCTCCATATGAGAATGTTACAGACCACAGACATGCACGCAGTTGCTCTACCTGTTTTCCCGAACGATGTACGTGGTCAGTAACTGCAACAGCTGCCGGTTCTCCTGAATTATATCCAGCTGATCAGAATCTTTTGGGGGTGATGTAGTCATCCGGGTAAGCCAGGCCTGCAAGCGCGCAGGCTCCACACAAGCCAGTTGTGCCAATGAGCCGCAGAGATGCAGAAGGCTTGGGTTAGGGCTCTTCTCAGCTAGGAACAGACCAAAAGCTACAGTCAAGGAAGAGGGACTAGGGAAAGCAAGAACAGGGCACCGCAAAAGCCAGAAAACAAGGAATGGCCTCAAGAATGCCAAGTTCCTTCCAAACTTTCTCTGAGGGATTCTCTCCACATGTTAGCATTTTCATGCTGCAGTTAAACTCAGGCAGAAGATAGGAACAGCATTAGCTGGACATCAAAGTTCCCATAAGAAGATTACTAAAAGCTGTCACTCACTCAGCTGGAAGAGTTTGGTGAAGAATTTCAAGACTCGGTTACAGAATTTAGCAGAAAGGTTCTCATTGGCTGTGGCCATCATGATCTGCACAAGTTCGCCACTGCAGACGAGAGGGAGAAATGGAAGAGTCACGTTAAGCTTCACATAAAAGGAACCCATTTCTATTTCTTCAAAATCTTATCCCCTTTGAGGGGAAATGGCTACTATGACCATTGCAGAACTACAGGTGGTTCTGAAATCCAATCATTAACTTCAAGAAGCCAGAAATTAACTCAAGCCCTCTCCAAGGGACAGGCACCCACATAGGCCTTCATCAATTTCTGAAAAAGAAACCTGAGTCAACACGCACATCTCCCTGCTTCAGGAAGAATTCCCAAAATGTTCACACTGAATAAAGCCCAATACCACTCACCTGTCTGAGAAGAACTCCTCCATAGCTTTACGGGCCTGGCTACTTTCCAGTTGCTTTTCCAAATATTGAAGACATTCCTCCAAGATAGACTCATCCAGTCCACTGAGGGCCAAAGAAAAATTAGCCACCAATAGTAAGACCTGTTTATGTCTTCCTCACATTGACTTTTAAAAATGCAAAGTTTGTTTCTAACTAGACCTTAAAGGCAATATCCGGTTACCTGACTTATGTAACTATAACCCCTCAGTACATCACTGTTATAATTAAAAAAACAAAATTTTTTTCAAAAAGCACACATATGCAATATGTATATTTAACATACATATGCACACAGAACATGACTGTAACTATGAGACAATATGAGGGGTTAAGAGGGAAAAAGAGAAAAGGATAGAAGGGGAAAAAGTATCAAAATATGGAACAATGTGCCTAGGTATGAAGATGGCATAAGCAAGCACTGGACAACAGACGGCAGGGGATAATAGGAAAGGAGAGAGGAGTAAGGAGTGTGAACCTAATTCAAATACACTAGAGATACCATGGTGAATGAAGCCCTGTGATACGATTAATACACCCTTTAAAAAATGACACGAAAGGGGCCAAGAGTTTGTCCCACTGGTAGAGTGCGTGCCTAGCATAAACAAAGACCCAGGTTCAATTCCTTGGTATCACATACATAGAAAAAAGCCAAAAATGGTGCTGTGGCTCAAGTGGTAGAGCTCTAGCCTTGAGAACACCCAAGGACTCAGGACCTGAGCTCAAAAGCCCAGCATTGGCATTGGCGCGCGCGCACACACACACACACACACACACACACACACACACACACACACAGAGCAAAGAAAAACAAGCTCTGCTAAAGGTGGGTGTCAGGAGGGAAGAGGGTGATAAACAGAGGGTGAATGAGAATGAACATTACCCCATGACCCAAGTACTTTAATATGCATAAAAAAGTAAAATAATAAAATATGTTGAAATTGTCTTAAGAAGAAGTGAGAAGAAGTGAGAAAGGGGCTGGGAATTTGGCCTAGTGGTTAAGGTGCTTGCCTAGCATGCACGAAGACCCGGGTTCGATTCCTTGGTACCATATATATAGAAAAAGCTGGAAGTGGTGCTGAGACTCAAGTGGTAGAGTTCTAGCCTTGAGAAAGTCCAAGGACAGTGCTCAGGCCCCGAGCTCAAGCCCAGGACTGGCAAAAAAAAAAAAGAAGAAGAAGTGAGAGAGAATAAGGAAGAGTGATAGAAGTTTCTACTTTAACCACACATTATCCACCTTTGAGCTAACTGTGGTGGTGCTGATACATCTCACATCAGCTGGGCACAGGAACCTGACTGCTCTCCTCCTTCAGGCTCACCTGTTGGGATCTGCATGATTGGCCAGAATGTTGTAACAACCAGTGATCAGCTTCTCATACACACGAGCCAGGAACTCATCAGACTCTGCGGGGCCTAGGATGCGTTCCAGGGAGTTGCTACTGATCTCAGCAACACTCTCAGTACTTGACTCCAAAAGAAGGGGTAACAGGGTCCGAATGACCTGTGGTGGGTTCATCTCATCCGCCCACCTTCAACAGAGAGACCAAGTTAGTGAACAAACTCATCCCAACTAGTACAAAAGGCAGGGGATTGGGTAATTCAGTTATTAACTGGGGAAGTTTTTATTCACTCTTTCTCCCCTTAATGGCTGCTTTCAGTATACATATAACCACACAATTCATGGGGTTTTTTCCACCATTGTATCAAAGGCAAAAATAATTTCCATCTAAAAGATATTTACTGTGTCAAATTAATGATCTATGTTTTATAATATTTAAAGACAAAGAGAGAGGGAGAAAGGGAGAGAGGGAGAGAAGGAGAAGGAAGAGAGAAGGAATGAGAAGGAGTGAGGAGGGAGACAAAGGTAAAGAGAGGAAGGGGGAAAGGGGAAGGGAGGGAGGGAAGAAGGGAGCGGGAGGGATGGAGGGAGGGAGAGAGGGAGAGAGAGAGAGAGAGACTGAATGAATAAGTAAACACAAAACAAGTAATCCACTAGGGAGTCTTCTAGTAGAGCCATCAGGAATCTGAGCTGGGTGCTGGTAGTTCATGGGTATAATCCTAGCCACTAAGGAGACTAAGATCTAAGGACCTCATTTTGAAGCCAGTCTGGGGAGAAGAAAAATAAGATCTCATGAGACTCTTAGCCCCAATTAACCACCAAAAACCCAGAACTAGAGGTGTAGCTCAAGTGGCAGAGTACCAGCCTTGAATAAGAAAGCCAACTGAGAGCATGAGGCTCTGAGTTCAAGCCCCAACATCACCAAAAAAGAACTGAAAAAAAAAAAAAGAACCTATCAGGAATCAGGGAAGCAACCCAATATATGGCTTTACCTGTGACTTATTTACAGAAAACAAATGTTCCTCTGGTGGCCTGCCCTAATGTTTATGACAGAGCCTAAGTACTGCAATGATTCTGGAGAAAAAAAATGTTATCAAGGAATCTGTTACCATCTCTGTTAAATGTAAGCCCAAACACCTAAAAATTATAGTACTGTTTTAAAACAAGCTGTCCTGGGCCGGGAGTTTGGCCTAGTGGTTAAAGTGCTTGCCTAGCATGCACAAAGACCCGGGTTCGATTCCTTGGTACCACATACATAGACAAAAACAGGAAATGGTGCTGAGGCTCAAGTGGTAGAGTGCGAGTCTTGAGAAAGTCCAAGGACAGTGCTCAGGCCCTGAGCTCAAGCCCAGGACTGGCAAAAAAAAAAAAAAAAAAAAAATTGTCCTTTCTTGAAAAATATTACATAGAAAGAGAACAGCTGGTACTCTGTAGTCCTTCAGACCTAAGAGTTTTTTTTTTAATTGTTCTGGCTAAATGCTTATTCTTTGGAGTAACAGGTTCTGTTGGCTGAAGGAAGACAGAAGAGAAGCAACATCATTTCGTTAAAGACTGTGTATCCTTTAAGAAAATGGATGCAAAGCTCACTCAGACTAGGGGCGGAGTACTCACACAATCAGGTCTCCAGTCAGCCTAACCAGAGAGAGGAGGGTATGCTTCAGGGACGCAGCCAGAGGCAGACTTTGGCCACAAAGTGTTCCCAAGTGAGCAGCTTGCACAGCACTGATGTAACTCTCAGAAGGGATGGTGTCATTGGCAAAGGCATTGCGCTGAAAGGAAGCAAATCAGATGTGAACAGATGTCCTACACATCCTAGAAGAAATTTTCTGGTAAGAAAAAAACTGACATAAACTAACACGCACTGAAGTTTGAGACAATGGTTTACATTCATTCAGAGTATAATAGTTATTGGTCTTGGGAGGTACACCACGTGGGGGAATTAGGCAGTTCACCAATTTTACCCCAAGTTAACAGTTAAATACAATAAATATCCAGTATCAATTCTACAGTATAACAAATACCAGTAAATACAACAAATACCCAATATCAATATATATAATAGTGTGTATTTATATACCTATAGCAATTAATAATGCTATAGGTATATTATTATTAATGCTATATACTTATAGCATTCATTGCTATATTAATAATATAGCAATTAATAATGCTACAGGTATATAAATTGCTATAGGAATAATTATTATTGCCTATAATGACTGAGAAAAACCTGGATTTTACAATGCCTCTATTATAAAAATTTTAACTGTGCAGGCAGCTCAAGGGATTGTAAACAGAAGCCTAGATTACAAAGCAAGATTTATAGCCTTTACGAACATTAATGACAGGGCAATCTATTCAGAGAGGCGATTTGAGTAGAACATAATCAGAGTTCAAAAAAATTGACAACAGCTTGGGATTTGGCTTAATGTTAGAATGCTTGCCTAGCATGCATAAAGTCCTGGGTTTGATTCCTTAGTACCACATAACCAAAAAAAGCCAGAAGTGGCCCTGTGGCTCAAGTTGTAGAAGTAGCCTTGAGCAAAAGAAGCTCAAGGAGGGCCAGGAGTGTGGCCTAGTAGTAGAGTGTTTGCCTAGCAAGCGCAAAGCCCTGGGTCGATTCCTTCATACCACATACACAGAAAAAGCTAGAAGTAGTGCTGTGGCTCAAGTGATAGAACATTAGCCTTGAAAAAACACAAGGACAGTGCTGAGGCCCCGAGTTCAAGCCACAGGACTGGCCAAAAACAAAAACAAACAAAAAAAAAATGCAGCAGCTCAGAAACAGTGCCCAGCCCTGAGTTCAAGTGCCCCAGAACTGGCAAAGGGAAAAAAAAAAAAGGGGGGGGGGGGCACATGCACAAAGACCTGGGTTCAATTCCTCTGTAACACGTACATAGAAAAAGCCGGAACTGGGGCTGTGGTTCAAGTGGTATAGCCTTGAGAAAGCCCAAGGATAGAGCTGAGGCCCTGAGTCCAAGCCCCAGACTGGCAAAGCAAAAAAAAAAAAAACCTAACAAAAAAAACAACAGGAACCCTAGAGAATCTTCTAGGTAACTCAAAAACTCATAAAAAAACAAAAAAAAAAGAGCAGGAAACATGTTCACATTTATTGAGAATCCCTTGATTGATAATATACTAAACATTTTACATTTAATTACCATATTCCCATATCTAACAGGTGAAAAAATAAAAACTCAGAGAAATAAAAGTGTTTGTGCTCTGGTCACATGGACTTCTAAGCAAAAGAATCATAGGAGAGCCACGTAAGCACATTGATGCACTGATGACTGACTCAACCTAGTAAATATTGCTGTAATCTATGAATCCTCCCATTTAGCTACCTTAAGCCTAAGAATAAGAACAGAACACAGAGGGGATTGTGATTTGCATTTCTATCCAAAGCACAGAGAGGAACTCACCCAGGATCCAATGTTGGGAAACTCATTGGTATTGATAGCATTCCAAGATTCACATACAGCCTGCACTGATGATGGCAAATTCTGAACCAGGGTTGGACCTGAAGGATACAGTATGAATGAGGGATTATCAGAAGAGATTTAAAAAGCCAAACCCAGATGCAGAAAGAAACATCACAGCCTGGTCATCAAAAGAAAATTACTAAAATAGCTTAGATACGTATGTCTTTAGCAGTCCAAGAACCAGCTAACAATCACTGCAGGAAGTTTCCACTTCCCATCACATTCACTTCGTAATCTGGGAAGTAAAGACAACTGAACAAGAGTGGGGATTGTTCTCAGCAAGTCAGGCCACAACCATCACGGAGCACATGCATCCCATCCCTTGACAAGGTAGCTCTTGGTCTCTTCTATCCTAAAGACAAATCTTGAGGGCAAGGATCATTAATGCACATTGAAAAGAATATTTAGTGAAGTAGTGTTAAGTGAAACTGAATAATATTAAAAGTTAGAATTTAAGGGAGACACAAATGGCCACAAATTTTGAAGAGTAATTTCTACACCGAGCTCCAATCCTACTCTGAAGTCCTCTGATTGTCCACTCTACTTTGCTACCACATCATTCCTAACCCAGCAAAGAGATTCTAAGGCTGTAGTATTGTCTTCATAACTGCTACAAATAAAAATAAAACTGCTACAAATATAAAGGCAAAATAGCCTTATGCTTTGGAACCAATGGATCTGTTTGGATCCTAACTTCGTCATTTGTAAGATGTAGAATTTGGATCAAATACTCTCTAAGCCTCAGCTTCCAAATGAATGAAACGAGGCAATACTTCATATGGTTGAGTATCAGTAAGACAAACCTAAATAAATGTCTGACACAAAGGAAGGCCCCCAAAAATGATCAGCATCAGTAGATAAGTAGCAAGAGAAGTATCACAAAGCTATGCATGCACTCACCCAGAGTGTTTGCCTTGCACCTGCTGGAGCCAATAGCTAAGACAGCAGCAAAGCCCTGCAGTTTCTCCTTGGAAGGTTTTTCAGTGGCTCCCTCTTCATTAAAGTTCTGTAGCAAATAGGCTCTAAGGGGAAAAGACAAATGGGAGAAGTTATAGGAATCTAATCCCTCTATAGTCAGGAAAGACTAGCCCCACAGAAGCTGGCAATCCTGTATCTCAGTTGTCTTTTCTTTTCTTTTTTTTTTTTTTTTTTGCCAGTCCTGGGCTTGAGCTCAGGGCCTGAGCATTGTCCTTGGACTTTCTCAAGGCTAGAGCTCTACCACTTGAGCCTCAGCACTACTTTCAGCTTTTTTCTATGTATGTGGTACCGAGGAATCGAAGCCGGGTCTTCGTGCATGCTAGACAAGCACTCTATCACTAGGCCAAACTCCTGGCCCCTGCACCTCAGTTTTCTAGCTTATAGTTCTATTAAATAGAATTGACAATGGCAGCCCCTTCATGAGAATTCCAATATGTAACTGTTTCCCAACAAATATTCCATTCTCAGCAACACTTGCAAAACATGATTCTAAGACAAATACATTTAGGGAAACAGTGACTAGTCTATCCTCCTTCCCCCTCCTTGGAAGACTAGGAAGGGGAAAGAATCAAAGGCTCTATGACAGAGGATGTAGCTCGCTGGTAGAGTGCTTGCCCTAGCATGCACAAGGCCCTGTGTGTCATCCCAGCACCACCAAAGGAAAAAAAATTGTTTTAAATAAAGCCTTGAGTAGTTGTACATTTTGAGAAAGAATAATCTAAGGTTAGTGAAAATTTCTCAAACTCATTTGTTCATGAATAACAGCAGCTGAGCCTAATAGGCCAGATTAGTCTAGAAACTCCAAATTTTATTGGAAATGAAATATTTGTGACCGCGAGTTTGGCCTAGTGGTAGAGTGCTTACCCTAGCATGCACAAAGAGCCGGGTTCAATTCCTCCGTACCACATACACAGAAAAAGCTGGAAGTGGTACTGTGGCTCAAGTGATAGAGCCTAGCCTTGAGAAAGCCCAACGACAGTGCTCAGGCCCTGAGTTCAAGCCCCAGGACTGGCAAAAAGAAAAAAAGAAAATGCAATTTGCAATGGTCCCTAAACAAATAGCAAAATTTCAAAATAATCTCTAGCTAATAGGTTCTTTTTAATCTCCATGCCATGAGATTTTAAGACCATTTACGGTGCTTAAATCTCAAGTCAGTAAAAGGAAAGACAGTGTTTAGAAAAATTACAATCTCTATTCCTAACAATAAAATTCTAGAAAAAATATAAGACTATAAAAATTAAATTTCCTCATAAGCTAAGTGAAAATTTCCTCATTAGGAACCATCTCATATTAGAGAAGAAAACACACCAAGGTGGAGAGGGACCTAAGTGGTAAGAAGGAAAGAAGTTAATCACTACAGCCCTTGGTCACGTGCTCAGAATGAGTACCACTTATACATTGCACAAGGCAAAGCATCACACCTAGTGAACGATGCATAGGTGTCAATGAGTTGGAGTGTGGCTGGAAGGAGATTCTTGGTGATCTCAGATGACTTATGAGGATCGGTCTCTGCAGCCATCTTGGAAAAGTGCTCATCCAAAGAGACCTGGACCTTGGAGATGGCAGCATCGAGGGTATAGATGGACTGCAGACTAGGAAGTTCATGGAGCTGCAAGATGGTGCTACAGTCGATGCTACAGAATGATGAGATCTTTAAAAAAAAAAAAAAATACACAGGATGTCAATTAGTTGTAACAAAAGGCTGTTATAGAAACCAAATTCCATCATTACAATCCCAATACTAGCATACCTGTCGAGCAAAGTATTCCTCAACAATTTCAACATCATATTTCACTGAGCTACACTTGGTGGCCGCCAGTTCTATGAGAGAGCCGGCATGTTCAACCTTCATTCCTTGTTTGATAAGGTGATCCTATTTAGTGAGCAAAAGAAAAAGTTCAGAAAATATAAAAAGTCCAAAACTTTCATTAAAAGGCCCCATAAGCAGCAGCAGGTTGACTACATATACAAATGATATCAGGTTTAGTTTGCTACCTTTATCCAATTGACGTAGGAGCTGATGCGGAGGCGGGATGACCACCGTAGTGTGTGTAAGATGTCACATTCACTCATATCCGGTGAGTTCATGGCCAGCTGATTCATGTAAGTCTTTGAAGGTGGCAAAATTCCTAGGATCCTCCACAGTATCAAGAAGTAATACTGAAGAGCGCAGGCCTCCTGGAGGAAACACATGGAGTAGTCAGTCATTGAAGGCAGAAAACACAGCACTGCCTCAAGATTTCCCCAACAGTAAGACCTGCTCCAAATACAACTTTTAAAGCAGAACTGCAGCTAGGTAATGGTGGCTCACAAGTATAATCCTACTCAGGAGGCTGAGATCTGAGGATGGTGGTTCAAAACCAGCCCCCGCAGAAAAGTCCCCATGAGACTCTTATTAACCACTCAAAAGTGGAGTGGCGCAGTGGCTCAAGTGGTAGAGTGCTTACCTAGAGAACACAGGAGGCTCAGGGACAGTGTCCTGGCCCTGAGTTCAAGGCCTACAACCAACCATAAATTAATATATAAATAGCGAACAAGTAAGCAAGCAAGCAGAATTGTATAGATTCCCTATTTTGATTAAGATTTAGACTTCAAGTCTGTTCTCCAGATATTTCTAAAGCATATACCTGATAATAATAAATACAAACCACCATGCCTTATATTCAGCATAGCTCACACACCAAAAAGGATGTTCTAAGATAACTTCTGATATTTTTACCAATAGACCAAAACAGACCAAGGCATTCTGCTTGACAGGCCAACAATCAGCTAACCCTGTGTGGCATGGAATTATGTTAGCGCTTCTAGAAGTACAGACACATTCAGAGAAACATAGAAAGACACAGCACTTCAGCAGCCTGTGTCTGTCAAAACTCACATTTTTCCAGTGCTAACTAAAAGATGAAAAAAATAAGGTATGGTTCAAGTAGTAGAGCACTTGTAAGTACAAAGCTTTGAGTTCAAACTCCAGTTCCACAAGAAAGAAAGAAAGAAAGAAAGAAAGAAAGAAAGAAAGAAAGAAAGAAAGAGGGAGGGAGGGAAAGAAAAGATCAAAGTATCTCTACAATGAACATACTATGTTTCTGTTTTGTTGCTGTGCTAATATTAGAGCCTTTCTAGATCAAACTGGCACTCTATCACTACACAGGCTACACCTCCCAGCCTCGGTTTTCTGCTGGTTAATTGGACATGGAGTCTCATGGACTTTTTTTTTAATTAAAGAATTTATTAACATTGATTTTTACATCATATTTCAAATGATGTATTTAAAAAACAAGTATTCAAGAAGGGAATCTCTATATAATCACTGGCACTTAAGATTTTAGAATATAATTAAATTAGGCTGAGGGCTTGTATGTCATAGATACATATTAATCTATGTAATAAAACATTATGTCTATAGAGTCATAGATTTTTTTATGTCTATGTAGTTGTGTTTAATACTTCCAATTCTATGCCCATAGCATTGGGTACGAAAATATTGAGTCCTCGCTCTTGCACTGTTTGGACTTTTTCTGCCCAAACTATGATGGTCAGATCTCAGTTTCCTGAGTAGCTAGGATTGAGATGTAAGCCACTGGTGTCTAGCTGACACACAGTAATTCTGATACAGAGAAATACTGAGTTTCCAGTCATAATTATAAAGATTATTTAATAAACTATTTCAAGTAGAAACAATCAGTAAACAATCAGAGCCTAAATTCTTCCGTAGTCTTCTTTGGAAGAAATGATAACTTATGATAACTTACCTAACAGTGCCCAAACCCTCCTACAGCCTCCATGGTCTTACCAAGGCTGTCACGTTCTTATTTTCCTTCCTCCTGACTGTATCAAGCTGGGATCCAGCTGCAAGCAGGGCTGTCAGGGCAGCATAAAGCTCATCATACTTGACAAGCTTGGAGAAAAGAACACCATATGCCTGATACCAAGAGAGAAAGAGAATCACTGTACATGTTTTACTTCTACCCCTATACTATCATTCCATCTGATAGCTGACAAAATATCCCGTCAAAGGTTCCTTATTTATTTTTGAAGTAACTTCCAACACTAGAGCCTCACTCTATGAACTACATGAACTACTGTGCACACATAACTACAAGGCTTTATGGTAGGAGAATAAGACAACCATTTCTGTCCACTAAAATATTTGCACAGGACATGGAAACAAAGACAATTCAGAAATGTCAGATGTGACAACCTAAAGAGCAGCAAATAAATCTAAAAATAACATTGCCCTTTTGGTAGAAGTTCAAATCCTAACAATAATCAAATTGCCTCAACAGATTAAGTACTTGATTAGTGGTATATACCTATAATATCAGTGCTCAAAAGATCAAGGGAGAGGGCCGGGAGTTTGGCCTAGTGGTAGAGTGCTTGCCTAGCATGCATGAAGACCCGGGTTCGAGTCCTCGGTACCACATACATAGAAAAAAGCCAGAAGTGGTGCTGAGGCTCAAGTGGTAGAGCTCTAGCCTTGAGAAAATCCAAGGACAGTGCTCAGGCCCTGAGCTCAAGCCCAGGACTGGCAAAAAAAAAAAAAAAAAGATCAAGGGAGAAAGGTCACCTGTTTCCAGACCAGCCTAGACTTATAATGAGATGCTATCTCCAACAGAAATTAAGTCTTTCCGTTAGCCCAGACACGCTAACTTGGTGGAAACCAGGTAACTTACATGTATAGGGGATTTTAAGATTCTTGGTCCTACTACAGTGGTATACACCTGTAGTCTTAGCTGATATAGAAGGACCACTTCAGGGAAGGAAGGAGGGAAGGACAGAAAAGAAAATTCCTGTTACCACGGAATCAAGACGGTTTAAATCATCCTCCGATGCTTCTGGGGAAAGGACGGAATAGAATCTGGGTTGAGGGACGGCATCTAAAAAATAATGTGTGTGTTAAATAATGGTTTCACTCATAAGTTGAACAAGCATAAAATGTAAAAATAAAGAGAATACTTCAGAGCAAGGTTGCTCAGCTTTGGAACTGCTGAAATTTGAGGCCAGCTAATTCTTTGGTATGAGAGGCTGCCCTAGGTGAATTAAGTTTAACAGCAAGGCTGGCTTCTAGCATGTAACTGTAGTAAATCTCCAAAATCTATAACAACCAAAAATGTGTCTAAGACATTAACAAATGTTTCTGAGAGTGAGGCAAAATCATTCCAGTAAAAACCACTGCTCTACAAGTTAACTAAGATGCTCTACAACAAATGTAGTCAACAAAACTATACCATTAGACTAACTATACTAAATTTACATATTTAATAGCAAATACCTAAAAATAAACTCATACTAAGGCTACATAAAAATCAACATCTGATAATCCAATAACCCTTGAGATGAGCCAAAAACACAATATCAAAATAACTGCTATGTTGTTCAAAAACAAATGGACTCTTTACAAAACTTATGTGACTTATGTAACTGCAACCCCTCTGTTTATAATAAAAACTTAAATAATAATAATAATAATAATAGACAACTTCTACATAAGAGAAACACTGAAGAGAATACCATATTGTTGGCAAGTATTATTATCAAGCCACAAAGGGAAATCTAGTTTGTGGGATAGATACACATCCCTGAGGGCAAATGAGGAAAATCATTTGAGAGTGACAGCAATCTATACCCTATAGATATCCTAATTCCTGCATCTCTGAGTTTTAAAACACAAATGTGGGATATGTGGAAGTCAACTTCTAAAACTATTGGGATGTGTAGGACAGATGCTGAAGTAAATATGGCCAAATTATTTGGGAATCTCCAAACTTCAAAGTGAACTCTACCAACAAGACTCAGTAAGTCAGGCTTTTATTAACCTGATGAGAAATGCTTGGACCAGTTTTCCTCTACTTCCTTGAATCCATGATACAGAGGGGCAGCTGCTCGGCGGCTGCTACTGTCCTGGGATCCATTTGCCCATCCGAAAGGAGGACTCAGAAGGTTATGCTGCACCTTTGAAAATACAAACACTTGAATTAAGGACACATCAGTCACCATTCTGCTCTCACACCCAGTATTATACATCAGTACATGAAAGCATAGGACATTCATAAAACAAAATGCAATTTTCAAGATTTTTTTTGTGACTTTGTTTGGAAATCAGTTTTTGATGAGACATAAAAGGAATAAACACAGAACGTAACAGTTCTTAATTGACCTTCCAATCCTCATTTTGGATCCTTATAAAGGACTTTACCAAAATACAGAATTTACCACTTGACCATCCTTCAACCACTGACAAACACCCATTAAGGCCAATGCTCAAGGCACTACTAGATCATACAAAGCAGAGCACTCCAAAAGAATTACCTGTGAATGGAGCTTATCCCCCAATTCTAACACATATGCTCAAGGAATCTACACTGGGATTTTTTATTCCTCCCCAAACCAACAACTACACATACAGGTAGCCAAGAATTCTGGGTGTGAAGACCAAAGCTCTCAATAATAGTGAGGCAAAGAGAATGTGAGGGTCTATACCTGCTCAAACAGATAAACAGGTGCTTTTGAATACTGATGAAGCAGATAATCAAAAATCAAAAGAAGGCGTGCCAGGATAAGAGGCACGGAACGCATCTGTGCTTCCATGTTGACGCTCAGCTCCTGGATGTTCTGGACGAAGAGGGTCAAAATAGCCTGCCGCCCTTTTTCAGAAAAGTTGTGGAAAATGAGGAGTAGCAGCTGCAGGTGTTCCACATTCAGATCTTCTGTCTCACTGGGCACTAGCCCTTGTAGGGCATTCTGCTTCATTGTAGATAGAAACCTAGCACAAAGAGGGACAGGTGTGGTGGAAAATAGCAGAAGTCTACAAGGTTACAACATGCAATATGGGAAGGGTTGAACATCTTCTACCTAGTTAAAGACAAAATACAAAGTAATTTCCATCTACCAAAAAAAAAAAAAAAAAAGCCAATTCTGGGCTCAGATGTACCTCAGTGGCAAATAGCTTGCCTAGCAAGTACAACTTCCTGGGTTCAGACCCCAGTACCAAAAAAAGCCCCCGCCTTCCCCCGCCCCCCCCCCACCCTGCAAAAAAAAGCCAGTTCTCTCAACTATGACCACAGCAGTATCTGTCAGTACCCACCTACCAGATTCCCCAAAGGAGGTAGCACTGTTGCTCTGTACTCAGTACGCAAACACAGCCACGTCAATTTGCTAGGCACTTGTGGCTCATGCCTACTCAGGGAGCTGAGATCTGAGGATCAAAACCAGCAAAGGGGGGCTGGGAATGTGGCTTAGCCCTGGGTTCAAGTCCTCAGTATTAAATAAACAAAAAAGGGCCTAGGCACTGTCCAAGTTCTCTTGCTCAAGGCTAGCACTCTACCATTTGAGCCACAGCACCATTTCTAGTTTTTTCTGTTTGTGTACTGAGGAATCAAACCTAAGGCTTCATGCATGCTAAGCAAGCCTTCTACCACTAGGCCACATTCCCAGCCTGTGACTCTTACTTCCAATTAACCACCAAAAATTTGGAAGTGGCACTGTGACTCCAGAGTGGTAGCCTCCTTTCACCACCAATGTCCAGACAAGTTCAAGCCCCAAGACTGGCACAAAAAAAAAATAGTCAATTATTTTCCCTATAAATTGAGAAACTAGAATCCTGAAGAAGGAACTTAGTATCTACCTAAGCTATACTCTCAGTCCCAGATTCTCTAAGTTAATTCAAGTTCTAACAGCTAGAATTATGGCATGATATTAGTTAATACTTATACACATGGAATTTTACTCATCAAAAAGAATACTGTGTCATTTGCAGGGAAATGGATGGACCTATGTCAGGTGAAGTAAGGCTCAGAGACACAAACAGTGCATGTTTTCTCTTATATGTGGAAGTTAGATCTAAAATACAAACATAAATGGTAATAAATGTAGAGTTACATGCATATACACACAAATTGACTACAGGATGGTATATATAAGGAAAGTGGATAATGGTGTATGTAACAAAACATGTAACAGAATGAATACCAAGAAGTTGGAACACATTCAACAAAATGAGAGACGGCATACAAATAAAGGAAGGAAGGTGAGCAAATGCAGTTATTACATTCAACATACATTATATAAAATGTGAACTACATGCTGGCTACGGTGGCTCACACCTGTAATCCTAGCTAATCAGGAAGCTGAGATGAGGATCATGGTTCAAAGCCAGCCCAGGCACTAAAAAGTCTGTGAGACTCTTATCTCCAATTAATCACCAAAAAACTGGAAGTGGCACTGTGGCTCCAGGGGTAAGGAGGTAGCCTTGAGCTGAGGAGCTCAGGGACAACACCCAGGCCCAGAGTTCAGAGTTCAAATCCCAGGAGACCAACCAAAAGAGAGAGAAGAAAAAAAAAAACTGAACTACATAACTGGAGGGTAGGGATGGGATGAGAAAAACATGGGGAGAACAATGGAAGAGGTGACATGATATTGATCAAAATGCATTGAACTCATTCCTAACATCAGAAATTGAAACCATGAAACCCTTTCTACAACCATTTACAAAAAATAAACATTTTTTTAAATAGTAAATCAGGCTTGAAAGTAATATAAATTATAATTTTCAAGAACTCATCATAAAAGCTTTCATAAAAAAAAAGGAATGAGCACAGCCAGCTGTTTCCACTGCCTTTGGCTATCAAGAGATTTGTGTTTTAATAAGGGCAACCTTCCCTCACAGCTCCCCACCACTTAGACCTCCTAGCCTTGTTGCAACATTCTATCAGAAAACACAATGGGCCTCTGGCATTTGAGGAGGTTTACAATTTCTCAAATCCAACATTAGAGCTATTTGATCCTAAAGTGAGGACTAGAAAACCAAAGCCTTTTAGAAAACAAACTGCTTTGAAGACTCCTAACCATGTAAACAAAAATGGCAAATACAGGTCCATCTAAGGAGGATTTAGACAACTAATCTGAACTTCCCCCAAGGAAAGAAGTTCTTTAAAATTTATCCAAAAGAGAAAGAAAGTAACTCTCAGTGGTTTCATGTTGAAAGCAGGGCTGGCTTTCCTGCTGGAGCTTTTTCAAAAACCAGGTCACGATGAAATTGGTTATGATCAGGATTCTGACTCTATTTAATAATCATGAGCAAAGCTTCATTGCCTGACAGCCTATAATACTAGAACTATGCTGAAGCCAGCTCTGGGGGACAAAAAAAAAGACTCCATTTTAGCTGGGCACTGGTGACTCATGCCTATAACCCTAGCTATTCAAGAGATCTGAGTATCACAGCTCAAAGCCAGCCAGGGCATGTAAGCCTGTGAAATTCTTATCTGCAATTTACCACCTGAAAACCAGAAGTGGCACTATGGCTCAAGTGGTAGAGTGCTAGCCTTGAGCTGAAGAGCTCAAGGAGGGGCCGGGAGTTTGGCCTAGTGATAGAGTGCTTGCCTAGCATGCATGAAGACCCGGGTTCAATTCCTCAGTACCACATACATAGAAAAAAGCCAGAAGTGGTACTGAGGCTCAAATGGTAGAGCTCTAGCCTTGAGAAAGTCCAAGGACAGTGCTCAGGTCCTCCTGAGCCCAAGCCCAAGACTGGCAAAAAAAAAAAAAATGAAGAGCTCAAGGATCATGTCCAGGACCAGAGTTCAAACCCCATGACAGACCAAAAGAAAAAAGGACTCCATCTTCAATCAAACAACAAAAAGCAAGAAAGAGATGTAGCTCAAGTACCAGAGCATACACCATGAACAAGCTGAGCACACTAAATTCAAACCCCCTGTACCACACAGGCAAAAAATAACTAAATATCCCACAGCTACAGGAAAATTCTGTGTTCAGGGCAAGTTGTTATATTTCTTTCTAGAGAAAGAATCTTCCCATCACTTCTCCCTCCCCTTCCTACCCTAAACACATCACTGTAGAAATATCTCAAAGCCCCAGATTAACTACAAAAAGTCAACAAATAAAAAGCGCTCAGGGACAGCACCCAGGCCAAGTTCAAGCACCATAACCCACAAAAAAAAATAAAAAAGGGTAAACATCTCCTCCCTTGGATTATCTTACCTGTCCCAAACTTTAAGGCATTCGGGGACATCAGGGTCACCTTGTGTACCAGCTTTATGTTGCCAGATGAGCAGGAGGCGTGAAAGCACAGAGAGGCCTTGCGGGTGAATGTAAAGGGGCCAAGGGCCCTCAGAAAAGGGAGCAACTCCCAGCTGCTGCAGCAGTGTGTTCTGAGTGAAAGGGACAAGACAAAAGGTTATTCATGCTCTCCAATGCTTGTTGTTCAATAAAGGACACAGTGAAGAAAGAAGGACTCAGACATTCAGACCGAAGTGATTCTGAGAAAAATCATTTAGTTCAGCAAATAAGAAAACACAAGTGAAAAATCATTCATCTAACCCTAATAACAATATCTGGAAATGACTTATTCTGAAATGAGCCTGATAAGGGAGAAATGATGGGAGGTACCAACATCATGATCATTTTCAAAACAGAGCATGAAATATAAGAGCTGAGGTTTTTCTTTCACAATGAGTTACATAAAACCAGCAATGCCCAACAGAGGGAGATCCAGTAACTCTAACAGTATAATTATAGAAATTTGGCTTGAAAGATGCCAAGGAATACACAACTAATGCAGGCTGTTTTCTGCTTCCAGCTATGGAAGACACTCCAAAAGAGCTTCACTTTCAGCTCAGTTATCTCTGCTGTCACTATCTTCTCCAATACTAACAGACAGAAGACACTCACAGGTACATGTGTATACAACTAGTCAATGGAAAACTACACTAATGACTGGTTTTTCAGAAAACAAACCATATTACCTTGGAAAGGAGGATATATTTCTACATATGCCAAATTAAATTCTTACAAAACATCTTTGATAACCCTAATCCTTAGAAGTATTATTTTAAATGTCACCAATCTCAAGAACAGTTTCCACACACCACACATATCCACACACTGTGCAGAGGACTTTCACACTGAATGCAGTTTACAGGAGCTGAGTATTCCATTCTCCATGTCACTGGGGAGGTAGATGAAAGAGTGGGTAGAGGCCAAGTGCACTGGCTCACACCTGTAATCCTAGCTATTCAGGAGGCTGAGATCTGAGAATCAAGGTTCGAAGTCAGCCTGGGCACAAAAGGACCTGAGACTCTTATCTCCAATTAATCTATAGAAAAGAGGAACTGGGGATTGGCTCAAGGGTAGGTCCATACCCTTGAAGCTGAAAGCTCAGGGACAATGCCCAGGCCCAGGGGAAGGGTGGTAGCCTTGAGCTGAAGAAATCAGGGACAGCGCCCAGGCCCAGGGTTCAAGCCCTGCAACTGACACACACACACACAAAAAAAAAGTTGGATGGAACGAACACTAAATGGTAAACCATAAACAAGTCCTCAACTCCCAATTCCAAAGTAACAATTTCTTTTAAAAAGTAAACCTACTTGGGGCTGGGAGTTTGGCCTAGTGGTTGAGTGCTTGCCTAGCATGCACGAAGACCCAGGTTCGATTCCTCGGTACCACATACATAGAAAAAAGCTGAAAGTGGTGCTGAGGCTCAAGTGGTAGAACTCTAGCCTTGAGAAAGTCCAAGGACAGTGCTCAGGCCCTGAGCTCAAGCCCAGGACTGGCAAAAAAAAAGTAAACCTACTTGAACTACATCAAAAAGATTTAACTGTGTGTGTGTGTGTGTGTGTGTGTGTGTGTGTGTGTGTGTGTGTGTGTGTGTGTGTGCACGCACGCGCGCGCATACATAGGAATCTGTAATAATGGGGAAAATGTACCAAGGACATCCCAATATCAAGTGCTGCAAACCAGCACTGCAGCTCTCTTGCAGCTTCTCTTGCACTTGTGATGTTAAGTACATGCTCCATCATAGCCATTCAATATAAATCCTACTTGCCAACATGTTCAAAGACTATCAATAAGCCTATGTTAATTTCTTCTCTAACAGTGAGCCAGGTCACTGTTCTCCAGAGATAATTTGAAGATACAATTTGTTGTCTTTTACAGACTAGAATACATTTTATTAAGTTCCTTTGGTGGACACCAATGTTACGTCTAGCTATAGAGATCAGGCAATTGAGTAAGGATGCTTTGTATGTTACTCAAAAGAAACAGCACCCACTGGGCACCTGAGGTTCATGCCTGTAACTTTGCTACTCAGGAGGCTGAGATCTGAAGATCACGGTTCAAAGCTGGCTCAGGCATGAGACTCTTATCTCCAATTAACCACCAGAAAACTGGAAGTGGTGCTGTGGCTCAAGTAGAGCACTAGTCTTGAGCTGAAGAACTCAGACACAATACCCAAGCCCAAAGTTAAAGCCTACCACTAACAAAAAAAAAAAAACCCACCCAAGTAGGAGAGACAGTAACAGATTAAATAAACTATTCTCTGAAAACCTTCAGTCATAGCAAAAAAAGTTTAAGTGAAAAACTTAAAAGTCTCCTGAAGGAATGAGAAGGGAAGCTTAAGGACTGTTCTACCAGGTAGGACAATTATGCTGCATGTCCATACAAGTTTCAACTACAGTTGTTTTTGCAATGCCAAAAGTACAATAACATTACAGGAGGCCTAAAAACTCCACTCAAAAGAACAGTATTCTTCTTCTTCTTTGGACAAGTTTATGCAAGAAAAACTTAAGTTGTGAGCTTCAAAACTCTTAATAACTTGCATTCAGATAGGAGTGGTCAATATGGTATGACAATTGGCCCACTAGTCAAAGGAGACATAGTGTGAATTTGCTCACTGAACTATTCTCTTCCCTTGCTTAAGTAGGTCACTAACATTTCTTTTTTTTTTTTTTTTGCCAGTCCTGGGCTTGAGCTCAGGGCCTGAGCACTGTCCTTGGATTTTCTCAAGGCTAGAGCTCTACCACTTGAGCCTCAGCACCACTTCCGGCTTTTTTTCTATGTATGTGGTACCAAGGAATCAAGCCTGGGTCTTCATGCATGCTAGGCAAGCACTTTAACCACTAGGCCAAACTCCCGGCCGTCACTAACATTTCTTAATTCCTCTCCTGCCAAGATAAAATTTTGTATTTTAGAGTAGATAAGACTCATACCTATAATCCTAGCTACTCTGGAGGCTGAGACTTGGGGATCAAGGTTCAAAGCCAGCCGGGGCACAAAAGAACCTGAGACTCTTATCGCCAATTAACCTCTAGAAAAGGGGAAAGTGAGGCCTGGCTCAAGGGTAGGGTGGTAGCCTTGAGCTGAAGAGCTTAGGGACAGCACCCAGGCCAAGTTCAAGCCCCATGACCCATAAAAAAAAAAAGTGTAGATAAGGCTTGTGTGGTGGCTCACACCTGTAATCCTAGCTACTAAGGAAGCTGAGACTTGAGGATCCAGGTTCAAAGCCAACGTAGGCACTAAAGACCATGAGACTCCTATCTCCAATTAACCACCAGAAAACTGGAAGTGGTGCTGTGGCTCAAGGTGTAGGCGGTAGTCTTGAGCTGAAGAGCTCAGGGACAGTGCCCAGGCCCAGAATTCCAGTCCCACAACTGGCCCCCTCCCCCCCCCAAAAAAAAGTGTGTCCATCATTTTACTAGCGTATTTTGTTTGGCATTGTGGAGTTTTTGTTCTGCGTTATATTCCCTTTCTTTAAGCTTACTAACTTGAGGACAAAGGCCAGCACCTTTTGCATGAAATAACCGAAACTAAGGCACAGGGACACAGCAGAACAATTTCTTTTGTTATTTCCTGTGAGGTATTTAGGACAAGTGCAACCTATGAGTTTGAGGAGCTCCTTGACTAGGGGGGGCACATTACACACAAACCTGGAGGTTTGGGGACTGAAGGTCAGAGGTCACCAGAGAGTGGTTGAAGTGATAGAGAGCAGCAGCAAACTCTTCATCCGATGAACCTTAACACAGACCAGAAATCAGTTATTCCAGTAACCATAGGATGGAAGCATCACACCCTGCCAATAACCAAACTCTATGGAAAACTACAGCAGGCTCAGAGCCATCTACTGACCCTTGAGTCCATCTTTGTCCACCTCCTTGATGATACTGGCCAGGGTGGCCATATGGTGTTCGGAAAGAGACACGCTCAGATAGTTTCGGATGAAATTGTTCCGAGAGTTAAGCATGGAAGAGGTAATGAAGTTCAAAATGTTGGAAGCCAGACCTAGGAACTAAAAAGAATACAAAATAGCTTCTATCAAAGTCATAGATCCAAACTCTTACAAATTCTAAATACAAACAAAAAATAAGCTGTAGGTCTCATTAAAAAAAAAAAAACAACAAAAGGAATTAGAGAAACACATTTAAAGCTTAGTACAGTAGGACTAATAATGAGAATCTACCAGTTACACAAAATTGTATACCAGGTACAAGAAGGTATGAGCCTTATCTACTCTAAAATTGTCAAATGGAGCAGAGTTCAGAAAATTCTGTGCTTCAGAAGGCACCAAATGTCCAAGTAACTGACTCGTTTTTCTTTTTCTCCTACGGACCTTTGTACTTTGTTCCAGACACCTATATTAATGAATACTACACACATATAGGATTCTTAGTCCTTTAATTCTCTATTGTATAAATGTACTGTTTTATTATATAAATGCTTTATTCCATAACCTTTTCATTTTTTGTATGTGCTGGCATCAAGGCTTGAACTCAGGGCCTTCAGCTCTTGTACATTTTTTTTTGTTCAAGGATCGTGCTCTACCACTTGAGCCACAGCTGTACTTCTAGCTCTTTACTGTTTAACTACAGCTAAGAGTCTCATGGAGTTTTCTGCCCGGGCTGGTATTAAACCAGTCCTCAGGACTTTGCTTTCTGAGTAGCTAGGATTATAAGCATATGCTATCAGTAACTAGCTTCCAAAGCCCTAACTAGTCTAAGCTATATGAAGGCAAGAACTTGTACCTGACTCACTTACTGATTAATTATCAAAACAAAATTTAATTATCAGTAAAAGCAATCCAAACCAAATTAATAAGCATCTTCTATGATGTATCAAGCCTATGCTAAAGAGTTGAAATATACTCTTTTCACCTATCCTTTAGAGGCAAGTACAATACCTTTGATACTAGGAGTCAAAAAAGACTTGAAGAAGCTCAGATACTTCCCCAAAGCCGTTAGGTATTCAAACCACTTATATCTAATTCTAAACCCTGTGTTGGTAACCATCAATCACAGAAACAAGACCAGCAGTATTAAAAACTATTTGATTAAACAGTAATAAGCCTAAGTCCTAAACAAATGTCTTTAAACATTATCCAACCTAAAAAAAAAAAAAAAAAAAAAAACTGTCAGTTTTTTTTGAGAAGATCAAGTGATTTTCTCCTGTCACAACCATTCTACTCAATTCCTCTCCCACTACATCTCAGAAGCCCACTCTTACCAACTCAGGATCTTTTCGACTAGCCAAAATGTTGCCCTTGTCACCAGGGGCCTGCTTACTGGGGCTTTTAACCCGAGGAGAGCTCTCCAGCGGAGGGGGCGGAGGTGGAGGTGGAGGCGCCACTTTCTCTTTACTGGGAGAGATGGTCTCCTCGAACCATTGCCCCAAAATAGGCTCACTGTCATCATCTAAACACAGAGAGAGGGGGAAATGACAAAGTTAGTAACTTAAAAAATTCTTCTGATGTACTGACTTTCTTAAAGTGCTTACCTAGGCTGGGAATATGACTTAGTGGCTAGAGTGCTTGCCTAGCATGCATGAAACCCTGGGTTTGATTCCTCAGTATCACATAAACAGAAAAAGCCAGAAGTAGTGTTATAGCTCAAGTGATAGAACACTAGCCTTGAGCAAAAGAAATTCAGGGACAGTGCCCATGCCCCGAGTTCAAGCCCCAGAACTGGCAAAATATAAAAATAAAAATAAATAAATGTACCTACCTAAGTCAAAATGAACAAGGATATCGAAATGGTGGTAATGGGCATCAATGTGTCAAAATGTATCCAAACGTATACAGAAAATGAATGTATTTTATTACACATCAGTTATACTTTAATACAACTTATTTGGTAAAATGGGAGAGAAATGAGACAATTTTTCTTAATTTTACTGACTACAACAAACTTCAAGAGCAATGTGTACTTATTTATCAACTGTCACCCCCAAGATGACAAGAGTCACCCTTCTCTCAATATTTCACACACTTGCCTATGAAGAGGGATCAGAGAGATGTTTACCTTCTTCACTCTCTCCTAACTAGGGCAAGAGGAAGTGCCGTTCAAACAGCAGTTTTCACTTTCCCTCCAAAGCACCCTGAACCCCAAAGATACAGAGCTACCATAACAGCCACACCAAACACTTTCCACAGGACCTTTGGAATTGCACTAAGAAAGCTGAGAGCAAAGGTTCCAACATAGGGCAACATGAGAAGATCTGTAAACTGAGGTATATTTCCATTTAGCTGAAAGGAATGAAAAGCAACATGGGCTTGACTAAATGTAGTATCATCGTTCAGTCTTTTCTGCTCAATTTGCTTTGAAATAATTTACCTTCCTTAAGGGCACATAAAATTGAGGTGCAGGCAAAACAAAATGGTACTAAAGAAAATAAAGAAGCTCTGGCACTATGGCTCTGGCCTAACCTTGGCTGCTGTCCTCCTCGGTGCTGCTGAAGTCATCCTCATAGTAAGTGTTCGAGTCGGTGGAAGCACTGGCATCGCTGCTCATGGAGCCCTTCCTCTGCCTCTGGAGGACACATGCCTAGGAAACAAGGTCATGGTAATGGGCAATTACAAAACCAGAGCCACATACCTGTAATCCTCGCTACTCAGGAGGCTGAGATCTGAGGATTGAAGTTCAAAGCCATCCTAGACTCTTATCTCTAATTATAAGCACCAGAAAACTGGAAGTGGCACTGTGGCTCTAAGTGGCAGAGCACTAGCCTTGAGCTAAAGAGCTTAGGGACAGTGCCCAGGTAGAGTTCAAGCCCCCCCTCCCCAAAACAAAGAGCCAACCTGCTTAATAAATCTGGCAACTACATGACAAGCCTTCTCCCTAGCTCATTCTTTTCTCTAGGTAAGCTCTCTACCATTTGAGGCCTAAACCAAGCCCTATTCTCATGTCTATAATGCTGACTACTTATGGGGGTAAGTTCTGGAGGTTCACAGTTCAAAACCAGCCTAAACAGAGTCAAGACATTCTATCCAAAATAATCAGGAAAAAGCAGGACTGGAGGCATGGCTCAAGCAAGCAAAACAAGTTCAAATTCCAGGACTACCAAAATAAAATTTAAAAATTCTCCTTAACAAGCAAATGACCAAGGGACTGAGAGAAAAGGATTACTTAAGTGAAGGAATTCAAGGCCAGCTTATACAAAACAACAGAGACCTTATCTTATTTTTTTTTTTGCCAGTCCTGGGCCTTGAACTCAGGGCCTGAGCACTGTCCTTGTACTTTCTCAAGGCTAGAACTCTACCACTTGAGCCACAGCAACACTTCTGGCTTTTTTCTATTTATGTGATACTGAGAAATCGAACCCAGATCTTCATGCATACTAGGCAAGCACTCTATCACTAGGCCAGACTCCTGGCCAGAGAGACTTTATCTCAGAATGATATGGAGAGTCAGAGACAGATAAGAGAAAAACCACAGAAATGATTGATAAGGTGGATAGATAAGGTAGATTAGATAATGGGGAGGGGAAGGAAGGAAGGAAGATCTTCTTACTCTTCAAAAACATTACCACAATTTTGCACTTAGAAAGGTCATGGAACATAGTCAATCTCACTCATTTTGAGATCTGTGCAAGTTCTTCCAAATGATCAGTGGCTTATGTCCCACCTACCTTTCTGTATGAAGTTGAGAGTAATGTCAGCAGTAAGTTCATCAGTGGGACAGAGTCAATGAGCCGTTGAATCCTCTGTATGGAGGTGCTCTGGGCCATAATGCTCAGGACTGCAGGGGGACCATCAGTCTCCCAACCCTGAAAGTAACAATAACAAAAGAGAATTAACTCTGACTAAGCCAGAAGCAACCCCGCTAGGTTGCTGTTGGGTCAAACTGGTCCCTGGAAGTGCCCCCATTCCCAGGAAGTACACCAGATTCCACAAGAACAACTCCTCACCTTGTGCAGAGCCTCCACCTGCAGGTCTTGAAACAGAGATGTCAGCAGCTTGATGGCATGGTTTGCTAATATGACTGAGAGCACTCCAAAGCCCTGATGCCTGCACAAAGAAAATAATTAACAATAAATGACAATCTCAGAAACGCTGTTCAATTAACAATGAATGTTAACCTCGGAAACATTATTGTCCAGCCATTCTGAGGATTTGGCCCCTTCAAGAACCTAAAGACCTTTCCCCAGGAGGAAAGTAACTACACATACACACAAAATCACCAGATCATTTCAGAAGTTCGATCTTCCTGAAGCCTATCTGACTATAAAATGACCTTCAGGCTTCAGAGCAAGAACTTCGTTATCAGAAGGGACTATTCCACAGCAATACAAAGCTACTGTCATGTGAAGGTGTTAAGCTTTAAGTGGTAATTGGACTGGGAGCTTGGCCTACTTACTGGTAGAGTGTTTGCCTAGCATGCATTAAGCTCTGAGTTCGATTCCAGTACCACATACACAGAAGAAGCCGAAAGTGGTGCTGCGGCTCAAGTAGTAGAGCACTAGCCTAGAGAAAGCCCTAGGACAGTGTTCAGACCTTGAGTTCAAGCCCCAGGACTGGTAAAAAAATTGAGAGAAAGGAAAGAGAGAAGGAAGGAAGGAAGGAAGGAAGGAAGGAAGGAAGGAAGGAAGGAAGGAAGGAAGGAAGGAAGGAAGGAAAGAAGGTAGGTCAGTCAAAATTACCAACTCCAAGCTGGGAGTGTGGCTTAGTGGTAGAATGCTTGCCTGGCATGCATGAAGCCCTGAGTTCAATTACTCAGTACCATATAAACAGAAAAGGTAGCAAGTGGTAGAGCACTAGCCTCAAGCAAAATAAGCTCAGGACCAGTAGCTCAAGCCCCAGGATTGGCAATTAATTAATAATTATCAACTCCTATAAAATAACTGAGAATAGGGGCCGGGAGTTTGGCCTAGTGGTAGAGTGCTTGCCTAGCATGCACAAAGACCCGGGTTCGATTCCTTGGTACCACATACATAGAAAAAAGCCAGAAGTGATGCTGAGGCTCAAGTGGTAGACTTCTAGCCTTGAAAAAGGCCAAGAATAGTGCTCAGGCCCTGAGCTCAAGCCCAGGACTGGCAAAAATAAAACCTGAGAATAAACTCAACATCTTTTTTAGTATTCAAATTACATTTGTAAAAATTTCTTTTTGTCCAAAATGTACACAAGATAAAAGGTTAATACATCTAACATATAGCAGGCAGGTAAATCAATATAAAAAGAAAAGACAGAGCTGGGAGTTGGGCTTGCCTAGCATGTATGAAGACCCAGGTTTGAGTCCTTGGCACCACATACATAGACAAAAGCCGGAAGTGGTGCTGTGGCTCAAGTGACAGAGCACTAGCCTTGAGCAAAAAGTGTCCAAGGACAATGCCCAGGCCCTAAATTCAAGCCCCAGGATTGGCGGGGGGGGGGGGGGGGAGACAAACACCAGAGAGAAAAATAAAAGATGGGCATGGCGGTGTGGGCCTGCCATCCTACTTATGCCAGAAACCATAGTAGGCAGAGAGTAGTCAAGCCAACCTGGACATAAACTCAAGGTCCTATGTGAGAAATAAAAGCAAAAAGGGGTGGGAGTATGGCTTAAGTGACAAAGTACCTGCCTAACAAAGCCCCGAGTTCAAATCTCAAAAAAAAAATCCACACAAACGATCAATAAATTAAGAGAAATAACAATATTAACATAAAAAATATTAGTAAGAACAATCTATTTTTTCTCCTCACATTAGTAAGCTTAAAGACTAATTATACTCAGTGCCGTAGAAAACATAAGTAAATGTGCACATGTACACACAGCTGGCAGGAAAATCGGTATAACTTCTCTGGAGAGTACTTTGACAAAACCCTTCCAAGTTTTAAATATTGTACCCTTTGTCTTTATAACTGCACTTATAACACTTGCCTCCTAGAAGGAAGTTAAATAAATTTCCAGAAGTTTACATTTTAGGTTTATGAAAAAGCATAACTTCAGCCTGCGCGATGGCTCACGCCTGTAATCCTAGCTATACTCAGGAGGCTGAAATCTGAGGATCCACATACAAAGCCAGCCCAGGCACAAAAGGACCTGAGACTCTCATCTCCAATTAATCTCTAAAAAAAATGGAAAGTGGAGCTGGGCTCAAGGATAGGATGGCAACCTTGAGCTGAAGCGCTCAGGGACAGCGCCCAGGTCCTGAGTTCAAGCCCCATGACCCATCAAAAAAAAAAAAAGCATAACTTGGTGTCAGGCACCAGTGGCTCACGCCTATAATCCTAGCTACTCTGAACTGAGCTTATCTGTTCAGACTAATCCAAGAGACTCTTATCTCCTCCACTTGACCAGAAATAGCTAGAAGTGGAAGCGTGGCTTAAGTGGTAGAGGTCCAGCCTTGAGGAGAACATGACTTGTCAGACAAGATTCTGCTCCAAACTCTAGCTACTCAGGAGAGGATGCAAATCAGGAAGATCATAGTGCAAGTTAGTGAAACCTGCCTCAATCAATAAACTGAGCATAGTGATGGCAGCTGTGCTCACAGCCACACTGAAGGTCACTGGAGGATCACCATCATCATCTGCGCTTAGCCCCAGACAAAACTTCACGACCCAACCAAGAAGAACTGAAACTAAAGCAAACAAAGATCTGGGAACATGGCTCAAGATCCTGGGTTCAATTCCCAGCATGGACTTGAAGAAGGAAGGAAGGAAGGAAGGAAGGAAGGAAGGAAGGAAGGAAGGAAGGCAGGCAGGCTGGCTGGCATAAACTTAGTAATTAGCTGACTACAGAGTATGTCAGCCATCAGAAAAAATTCTATGGACTCTACAATACTATCACTAAAAAGATGTCTATGGCATTTTAAACACAGCCTCTCAAATCTAGATTGGCCTTTTTGGTTCATGGCTGGCACTCTACCACTTAAGACACAGTTCTACTTCTGCCTTTTGCTTTTCAGTTTTAAGTTTTCTGCCTGAAGTTGATCCTGCCTAAATCTGAAGTTCTGCAAGAATCTTGATCCTCAGATCTCCATCTCCTGATTAGCTAAGATTACAGGCATGAGCCACAGTGCTCAACTATTGTGATCTCATTTTTATAAATTTAAATATTTTATATTTATGTAGAATGTTTATTATTTGAGTGTAGAATTTGGTAATAATTTTCCTTTTAAGGAATGACTGTCTCTATGGCTAGCAACATACTATGTTTCTTTTAAAATCCAAGTAAACAATAGTCATTTCATAAGTGTAACAAATAACTTAAGACTTATCGTTTGGTATTTCCAGTTAGAAGGCCAAGTAAAGACAGCCCCTCATAAAATCACAATCTGATGTGAGCTCTGGAATATTCTTCCCTCCCTATTTACCCAGTATCAAAGCCTCTTTCAGATTCAGCTCAGGAAGTTGCCTTGCTATCTCCAGCCATGTCAAATACCCTCATGCAGTCCTTCTAGATACAACTTTACACGTCTGCATACGTATCTACTCCTTATCACCACAACATTCCAATGAATGTTTTGTTGATGTCCTTGCCTCCATATTTGCAAATCCAGCTGTGAACCCACCACCGTCAGCTCAACTCACCATGACCAAGGACAAATCATGTCTTTCCCTCCTTCCTATCTCAATTCACTTCTAAACTAGTGATGCTTGCTAGCTCCATAAATTATATAACCCAGTTACTTAAGTCAAAACACTTTGATGATACCATTTTAACTTCAACAGCTGTCAGCAAATACAATCAGCTGCACCTCCCAAATGTACAACTAGACCACTTTTCTGTGCCTGTACCACCACTACCCTATTCCATGACATCTGCTACTCTCATTTGGCATGACTTACTAGTTTCCTGCCTGCACCCTCCTTCCTGTCTATACCTCTGAAGTCTTATCACCACACAGAAACTGGGATTACAGATTTCCAACAGATTGTGTTACCTGTCTCCTGTGGGAAAAGACCTGTTAACATTTGGTTCTGCATCATCTGGCTGCTGATTACCTAATTTTCTACTACCTTCCTTGCTCAATTTTTCCATTCTAGCCATACTAATATCAATGATCCTCGGGAATACCAATCACACTTCCTGCTCAAACCTGAACACCTCTACCCTCAATACTGCATGGTTCACCCTATCATTTTCCATATAGTCTCCAAATCTCATCTTCAGAGGCATTTCCAGATCATCCTGTCTCAAGTAACAGTCTCTGCTACCCAATAGCCCCTTGCTCTGTTCTTCACAACACTAAGATAATCTACAATGTACTTTTGTTGGTATATTTGTTCACTGTTTCTCCTGTTAGAAAGCTAAATCCAGGGCAGGAAATTTGGCCTAGTGGTAGAGTGCTTGCCTAGCATGCATGAATGAAGACCTAGGTTGAAGTCCTTGGTACCACATACCAAGTAGTAGAGCACTAACCTTGAGAAAGCCCAAGGACAGTGCTCAGGATCTGAGTACAAGCCCTAGGACAGGCCAAAAAAAAAAAAAAAAAAAAAAAAAGAAAGTTAAATCCAGAGGCAAGGAGGTTGGTCTGTTTAGTGTTATAGCATTGTTGCATACAATAGTACATGGAAAGGACTAAAAATAAATTTTAAAATTCCAGCAATGCCTGTGCTTACAGAACAAAACCTTGAGCACCAAATGAATGATATCTCCACCCTCCAAAAATACAATAAGGGGGCCGGGGGTTTGGCCTAGTGGTAGAGTGCCTGCCTAGCATGCACAAAGACCCGGGTTCAATTCCTCGGCACCACATACATAGGAAAAAGCTGGAAGTGGTGCTAAGGCTCAAGTGGTAGAGCTCTAGCCTTGAGAAATCCCAAGGACAGAGCTCAGTCCCTGAGCTCAAGCCCAGGACTGGCAAAAAAAAAAAAAAAATACAATAAGGAGTCCTGCCCAGACTTTATTAATATTTCAGGAAAAAAATCCAAGATGATCTGACACTATCCTCACTTCAGGATAAGCATAAGTACTAGACTCCATGCCAAGTAGCCTACGTTGAATAAAAGCATTTTTCTGAGATAAATGACAAAATCCAACAACAACAAAAACCATGAATACATTTACAGGTATTCTCATGAGAAATAAGCATTAGGATAAGAGGAAACCAGTGACATCCAAAATCTCACAGCTATGGGGAACTAGGAGACCAGGATCATAACCTCCACTGCCAGGAAATTCAAACTAGATGAATAGGTGAGTTTTTATACAGATGTGGAGAGGAGGTTGATGGGACAGAACACATGCTTTGCACACCCAAAGATCTCAGTTCAATTCCCAATACTGAAACAAAACCAAACCCAGATATGGGTTATGATCACTATGATACAACAAGGAAACACAACCCAGCACAATACTTACCCTTTTCCAGGCCCCAACTTGGGAGAGCCCACTCCCTCTTTTGTACGAGAAAGGATGTCTCTGACTCGGAGAGCAGCTAGTGGGTCTTTCTCTTTCCCCTTATCAGCCAAGGCAGTAGGACTGAGGTTCAGTATGAGGAAAAGGCTGTTCAGCAAACACCAGGCACCCAACAATTGGAAGTTCTGGTAGTGCTATTATAAAAGGCACAAAATGAAATGTGATAGAGACATCCTAGCTTAGAGATTATATACAAAATAGGAACACAGCAGAGACAAGCTTACCTCACCACCTGCCCTGCGGGAACCACTGATGGCTTGTCCGATCATGTCATAGATTTCAAGCTGCCAATATCAAAAAGACACCAAATTCTGAGCAAACACACATATTTCATGATCAAAGCTAAAGCCTACTCAAATTAATTTGAAGAATTAAATATCTTCAGGTAACTTTCAAAGATAAAATTCCACCACTTTCAGGCCAGGAGTTTGGATTAATAGTAGAGTGCTTGCCTCGCATGCACAAAGACCCAGGTTCAAGTCCTTGGTACCACATACATAGAAAAGCCAGAAGTAGTGCTGTGGCTCGAGTGTTACAACATTAGCCTTGAGGAAGTGCCCCCCTCAAAAAAAAAATTCCACCACTTCTTATCCTCAGCTACACCTGATTCCCACTTTTTCTTCAAATTTCATCTTCTTATAGTTCTCTGCCCCCAATTTCAAGTACAACACCCAGCTCTTCATCAGATGGCTTTTGATCACAACTCGTCTTCCCTCTCTCCTTTTTTTTTTTTCTTTGTAGTCCTGGGGCTTGAACTCAGGGCCTGAGCACTGTCCTTGAGCCTTCTTAAGGCTATCGCTCTATCACTTCAGTCACAGAACCACTTCCGGCTTTTTCTGTATATGTGGTGCCAAGGAATTACAACCCAGGGCTTTGTGCTACTAGACAAGCAATCTACCACTAGGCACACTCCCAGCTACATCTGATTCTTTCTACACTTATCCCATCTAAAATTATCTTGTTTATTGTGTCTCCTGCAAAAGCATATGAATACCTATTAAGTCCTCCACTGTATTATTTGAATAACTCAACTTTCACAAGGCTGTTTGCCACAATGACTTGCAGTGTTTATTTACTACAGAGCCCCAGAGACACAGAAGCATCTATGTAAGCCAATATATCAAATACCCTCTTAGACCTGTTACCCAGAGAAAAGCATGCAGAGCCATCCATCTGGAGAGAAAGCAAAACTGGTCATATTCCCTCACATCCACATTCCTCAATGCATGCTTCACTTACACATTTCTGGACAATTGTGGCCGCATCGCTTTCATAGTCTTCTTCTTTGGAGCTTGTGGACCCTGTACGCACTTGCTGGGCACTGCCCACATGAAGAATGGCCATACATGTTGCCACACTCACACCTGGAAAGGAGTATTATGAGCAAACGCAGATTCTAGTCATGGAATCACACAAAGTGAAAGGCAAAACACCCACAGTAATTTCAGGATTTGGTTGATAAGAAAAAAAAAAAAACCTACCTCCATAAAGTCAAGATTAAACACAATCCCACAATATAATTTAACAATCACACTCCTGATATTTACACAAATGAGCTGAAAACTCATATCCACATTAAAAATCTACACATGGGGGCCCCAGAAGTTTGGCCTAATGGTAGAGTGCTTGCCTAGCATGCACAAAGACCCAGGTTCAATTCCTCAGTACCACATACGTAGGGAGGAAAAAAAAAGCCGGAAGTGGTGCTGTGGCTCAAGTGGTGGAGCTCTAGCCTTGAGAAAAGCCCAAAGACAGTGCTCAGGCCCTGATTTCAAGGCCCAGATCTGGCAAAAAAAAAAAAAAAAATCTACACATGAATATTTATTTATAATTGCATATAAGTAGAAGCCTTCAACGGGTCTATGGATTAGCGAACTAATATAGCTGCACAATGGAAAATAATACAAAACCAAATAAAGATGAGCTATCAAGCCAAGACATAAAAGAATCTTAAGTGTATATTGTCAGGTAAAATAAGCCAATCTGAAAAGGCTAGGCTAGGGTGGGAGACAGGAGGATAAACAAGGTGAGAACACCTGTCCCTTGTTCTTCAAACATCTGTGCCATGAAGACTTCTTCAAATCTTTTTCCTGAGCAAGACTCAAGCGCTTCATGACAAAAAACATTCTACACAGCTTTTCCTTTCTTGTTTCATATATAATTAGTCCATCTGTTCTCCACTGCTGGGTATGTACTCTTGGTTATCAATAGCACAACTAGCACTTGATTCTTCTTAGTAACGACACATATTGTAAAGTAAGTATGTAATACAATGCAGCAGCTGAACAAAGACTCCAAAGACTTCATTTCATAAACATATTGACATCAGATGTTTTTAGAAAAAGTGAGCAAAGAAAGCAGAACAGTTATATAGTTTCATAAAATTATGAGAAAACAACACTGGACAGTATTTCTCACCTGCATACAGACAGCTAAGGCTGAGGACTGTCACATCTTGTAAACGAGAAGGATTGAGAGGTTCCAACACAGGTAGAGAAAGGGTATCCAACGCCATAGTTACATCAATCACCAGTGAATGAAAACTACAAGATAACAGAGAAGATTAACAAGTGTCTCCTGATGCCACTTGCTTCTATGACTTAAGGAAGAAAGCATGTCATAAAAAAAAGCCAGGTAACATCTTTTCTGACTGGAACTTAAAGCACTTGCTCCAAGAAACACCTTACCCATTACGGACAGCAGTGGCATCTGCCACTGTTGCAGGCATGATAAAGAAGGAATTGGCCAACACTGCATCTTGGAACCGATTGATGTAGCGTAGGAAATACGGCAGGTTCAAACACACACGCAGTAACTTCTCTGAGCCACCTGGTTTAAAAGAAAAGACACAATCTCATGAAACAAGCCCGTCCAATTCAGGGTTCTTCTCAGACAAGTACACAGGGGTGAGGGGGCTTATATAAGCAGAGAAACCAATTGTCCACAGCTGTGGAACCTCACCAAGCTCTTGGAGACTAGCCACATTCTGAGCTATAAACACGTTCTTGGTCTTGATAGCAGAGGCTTGATCTGTGGATGACTGCTCATCATTTTCCCCTTCCACCTGAAGAGAAACACAGGCCTATCAACAAACTGCTAGAGCCAGGTGGCAGCTACTCAGGAGACTGAGATCTAAGAATAATAGTTCAAAGCCAGCCTAGGAAGATGTCTGTGAGACTCTTATTATAATAAAATACTCAGAAAAAGGGGGCCAGGAGTTTGACCTAGTGGCAGAGTGCTTGCAAAGCATGCACAAAGACCCAGGTTCGATTCCTCGGTACCCCACATGGATAGCAAAAAGCTGGAAAGTGGTGCAGAGGCTCAAGTGGTAGAGTGCTAGCCTTGAGAAAGTCCAAGGACAGTACTCAAGCCCTGAGTTCATGGCCCAGGACTGGCAAAAATAAATTAATTAATTAAATAAAATACTCAGAAAAAGACAGAAATGGCTCTGTGGCTCAAGTGGTAGAGTACTAGCCTTGAGCACAAAAGTGGCTTAGGGACAGCACTGAATCCCTGAGTTCAAACTCTAGTACCGGCAAAGAAAAAAAAAAGACACTGCTGGCCTGCCCTACGCAAAATGAAGTTACCAATGAGGCTTTAAAAACTCTGTAACTAAGGTACCAAGACATGTGAAAGGGTATTAATGTATGTGAATTAATGCACCTTCTATCTGGCAAATATCATGTAACCCTTTTACTAATTACAATAAAAAAAAATTTAAAAATAAAATAAAAATAAAAATAAAAACTCTGTAACTAGTAGGGGGGCATGATGGCTCACGCCTGTAATCCTAACTACTCAGGAGGCTGAAATCTGAGGATCAAGGTTCAAAACCAGCCTGGGCACTAAAGGATTTGAGACTCTTATCTCTAATTAATCTCTAGAAAAGTGAAGTGGGGCTTGGCTCCAGAGTAGAGCAATAGCCTAGAGCTGAAGAGCTCAGGGACAACGCCCAGGCCCAGGGATAACGTGGTAACCTTGAGCTAAAGAACTCAGGAACAGTGCCCAGGCTGAGTTCAAGCCCCATAACCCACCAAAAAAAAAACAAAAAAACCTCTGCAACTCCCCAGTTAACAATGAGAAAACTCTTTACTGATACTCAAGTTGTTTTCCCTGAGAAGGGGTAAAAATACACAGCTTCAAATATACATACATGCCATGTATATATACCTACGCATACATATATAGACATTCTACAACTAGAATAGACTAGTCTTTTACAAAAAACTATGTACAATCTCCTTACATTTATTTACATTGAGAAATATCTAGAAGATGGGTCATCAATACCTGTGTACAAAAAGAACTAGGGTGATTTTGCTTTCTTTTATTTATGTTTCTACCACAGACATGTACATTCATGTGCTGCTCATGGAATGATATATTTTAAGGGAGGAATCATCATGGGATCACTTCAGGATACACAAAGATGATATACAAAGCTACTAGGCAATAAAGTTCTACAGGACCGCTATCATATATATGATTCAACCTGCAAAAAACATCCTATATAGTATGAAGAGTATTTATTATTATGTCACATAGAACAGATTCTTCTCCTAAAAGAAACTATCTTAATAAAGCCCAAGAAAATGAGGACACTGGGCTGAAGAACTCACCAAAGCCTGTGGATTAATGGGTGGTGATGCCACAGTTCTAGGGTTAAAAACTGAGGTCAGCTGGTTCAAAAAATTCATTTGTACCTCCTTCTGCCTCAGCTCAGGGCTCACCATTGAGGCCAGCTCTTTCTGATCTTCCACTAAAAAAAATTCAAAAGGAACATGTAAGGCTCAGCCTGCTGGCAAGCAAGATGGCCACGGTGGTGGCTACGGATGTAACTGTGCCAGGGCCCCATGGCCAGGTCTATAAACAGAATACTCACCATCAGAAAGTGTCTTCACTGTCTGTGGCAGTTTGGCAGATTTCATCATGGCTGTGAAGGTGATAATTTCAGTTCTGTCTAGTCGACTACAACCAGTGCAGAGGCCTTTGATTAGGAGAATCAAGTGTTTCTGAAAAGAAATTGAAGTATGTCTTCAGAAGACATTCTACACTTCGAGGAATTTTAACTGGCACAGAGCCAAATTTAGATTCATATAAAGAACTGCCATTTCGAGGGCTGGTATAACTCAGTGGTGAATACTACCAGGCGTGCAAGAGGCTCTATGCTTGATTCCCTGTAAAATACATACACACATACACACATACATACACATACATACACATACATACATACACACACACACACACACACACACACACACACAAACACACACAGCAATTTAAGGAAAAAAATCCAAACACAGAGATCAAAAGTTCTTGGCCCTCACTCTACCTGGCTTACAGGAAGACAGCTGTGTTCACATACTCACATGCAGCTCTGCTGTGGCTGCACCCACAGTACAAAGGCAGTGCTGACCAGTTGTGACAGATACTATATAGCCCACAAATGACTTAGCTCTGGCCTGTTACAAAGTCTATTAATTTCTGTACTACAATGGTTATTGACAGTCCTACATTAAAATAAGGGTTAGAAAATGGCCCATCGCTCTTACCTGGGACACAGCACACGCCTCATCCGGATTCTCCAGGCGCAGAAGAGAAAACTCAATTAGAACTTTACAGGCTGCTGCCACTGACTGAAGCTGGTTCCGTGGAACTGAGAAAACAATAAACTTTATTTTAATCTCAGTTTGTTCAGCATCAGTCAATAAAGCAAGCAAAACAAGTACTGAGCTCTTTGTGTCCAACACTCCCAATATCATTCAACAGCCCAAGGAGCAAAAAAAGACATTTAGATATTGATAGTCATGATTGTTCTTACGTCAGCTTACCTTATATTTAGTTGAAACTAAGAGAAAAACAGTAAGAAATACACTGGATACCAGTGGCTCACCCTGGTTACCTGGGAGGCTGAAAATGGGAGGATCACAGCTGAATGTAAACCCTAGACAAAATAGTTTACATGAGTCCTCCATCAATAGCTGGCTGCAGTGGCACACGCCTGTCACCCAAAGCTATGTGGTAAGCTCAGGCTGGAAGAATTATGGCACCAGACAAGCCAAGGCAGAAAAGTATGCAAGACTCCATCTCAACAGAGGCAAACTGGAAGAGGTATTGTTGCCTATCATGCAAGCAACAACAAAAGGTCTAACTTAAAAGCAGATGGATAAGCTGGGCGCTAGTGACTCATGCATGTAATCCTAGCTACTCAGGAGGCTGAGATCTGAGGATTTCAACTCAAAGCCAGCCAGGGCAAGAAAGTCTCTGAGATTCTTATCTCCAATTAATCAAAAGATGGAAGTGGCGCTGTGGCTCAAGTGGTAGAGTATAAGTGGTAGCTTGAGCAAAAAAAGAGCTCAGGGACAGTGCTCAAGTCCAGCGTCTGAGCCTCAGAACCAGCAAACAAATAAACAGGTGGATAGTAGATCAGATGGTGAAGGGTAAACCCTCAGGCATGCCTGGGCCAGAAGCAAGACACTGTCCTAAAAATAACCAGTGAAAAACAGGAATAGAGATACTATACAAGTTTAGCAAGCCCAAAGGACACCCCAGGACAGACAAAAATAAAAATAAAAAACAAGAGTCAGGCACAGGGGCTCACCCCTATAATCCTAGCTATTCAGAGTTGAGGATCAAGGTTCAAACTCAGCCCAGGCACTAAAATCCATGAGACTTTTATCTCCAAATAACCACAAGAAAACCAGAAGTGGAGCTGTGGCTCAAAAGGGGTAGAGCTGCAGCACTTAGGGACAATGCCCAGGCCCAGAGTTCAAGTCCCACAACCAGAAAAAAAAAAATTTAATTTAAAAAATAAATTAAAAAGGAGGGGCCGGGAGTTTGGCCTAGAGTAGAGTGCTTTAGCTTTGGTAGAGTGCTTGCCTAGCATGCACGAATACCGGGTTCAATTCAGTGGTGCTGAGGCTCAAGTGGTAGAGCTCTGGCCTTGAGAAAGTCCAAGGACAGTGCTCAAGCCCTGAGCCCAAGCCCAGGACTGGCAAAAAAAAAAAAAAAAAAAAAAAAAAATATATATATATATATATATATACACACATATATATGTATATATATGGAGAAAGATATGCATTACGCTAAATGCTAAGCACTTCAAAAATATTAGTTCATTTAATCCTGACACTGATCCTAAGAAGTAGATATTATTTCCTTCCCTCTCTCACTTTTGTTTTGTTTTCTTTTGAAATGGAGTCCGATGTAGCACAGGCTAGCCTCAAATTCGAGTCCTATTTCCATTTCCCAAGGGCTGGGACTACAGGCATTCACCCCATGCACAGCTTCTCTCCCTACTTTTTTTTTTTTTTTTTTTTGCTAGTCCTGGGGCTTGAACTCAGGGCCTGGGCATTGTCCTTGGGCTTTCTCAAGGCTAGCATGGTACCACTTGAGCCACAGCACCAGTTCTGGCTTTTTCTGTGTATGTGATACTGAGGAATCAAACCCAGAGCTTTATGCATGCTAGGGAAGGATTCCACCTCCAGGCCACACTAGAGTGGCCCTCCTAGTGGGACGGAGAGAGGGAGGGAGGGAGACAGAGAGAGAATGGGGGAGTTAGAGGGAGAGAGGAAAATATTCACATGCACTCACTGCTGCTAAAGCTTGAACTCAGCATCAAGTTCTTAAGCTTTTTTTACTCATGGCTCCCATGTGAGCCACATCTCCACTTGTGGCTTTCTGGATGGCTAATTGGAGATAGGAGTTTCACGGGCATTTTCTGCCTGGATTGGCTTCAAACTGTTGGCTCACACCTATAATCCTAGCTACTCAGGAGGCTAAGATCTGAGGATCACAGCCAACCAGGCAGGAAAGTCTCTGAGACTCTTATCTCCAATTAACCATTAACCATCAAAAAGACAAAAGTGGAGCTATGACAAGTGGTGGAGTGGTAGCCTTGAACAAAGAGCTCAGGGACATTGTTTAGGTCCTGAGTTCAAGCACCAGAACCAGCATGTGCATACATATACACACACACACACACACACACACACACACACACACAATGCAAAAATTCAGAAATAAAATACAACTTGGACACTTTGCGAGTAGAAAAAAAATTTGGAAAATTGGAAAGTGAAGTACAAAGTACAAAATGAGAACAAAAATGTCACATCTTAGCTAACCTAATAAGGACTACACTTTTAATAACTGCTCACCCCTGAAGTACCTAGCATCACTGTCCCCAAAAACTAACACGAGTAAAGTCAATGATATGCTGTTGATTTAAAGGAAAAAGTGCTGATTAATGATCATGAAACAGGTGTCCAAGCTAGGAGCTTTTAAAGACTTGGGGCTAGGGTTTGGTGGTCAACACCTGTCTAGCAAGCACAAAGTCCTGGGTTCAAATCCCAGAACCACCAAACAAAATAAGTATTCCTTTTTAGAATAAAGCTCCCTCAACTGGCAAGGGAGCCCTCCACAGCGGCTACTTTTCTCCTCTCCCTTGGGTAAAAAACATGCTGAGTGCTAAAACAGACTTCATTGGCAACTTGTTCATAGGCAAACCACCTCCTATTCCTGACTGTTAGAAGCCAGTAACAAAAGCAAGTACTTACTGAGGCTGCAAACTGTGGTAATGTAGTGAGTGGAGAGGGCGACAAAGGATGAGTAGAATGGCTCATACTGCTTCTCATGGTGCAGGATTTCTGATTCACTGTAAGGAAAACAAAACAATCAGCACTTAGTTCCTACTATGTGCCACATACCACCCCACCCCACCCCCCAATACTGCGGTAGGGTCATTCACTACCAGTTAATGACCTCGAAATGTCACTCAATGGCAGAGCACCTGTCTGACATAGGAAAAGTCCTGATTCCATTCCATGCCACAGAAAAAATGAGATGAAGATCAAGAAGACTGGGAAAGTACTGCTTAGAGAATTAAAAGTAATTACCTTGTTCAAAGTATTAGGCTTAAAAGAAACAGAGGCTAATAAAGAGAAAATATTTTTAAACTCATATACAAATAAAGAGCTTGTATGAAGCTCAGCAGTAGACACACATAGACAAAGGTAAAAAGTGCAAGTAAAACCACAGCAGGAAGCCCGACACTGGCGGCTCACACCTATAATTCTAGCTACTCAGGAGGGGGAAATATGGGATCTCAGTTCAAAGTCAGCCTGGGAAGAAAAGTCTGTGGGGCTCTAATCTCAGGAACAACTGCTCAGAAAAAGCCAGAAGTGGAGCTGTGGCTCAAATGCTAGAATGCTAGCCTTGAGAAAAAGAAGCTCAGTGACAGCACTCAGACCCAGAGTTCAAGACCAAGGACTAGCACAAAAAGAAAAAAAGAAAACGAAATAAGATCATGTTTGACCAGTACAGACCATGTTGCCCACCGGAGGTTCTTTTCCTCATTTGTCATGAGAGATTAAAAAAATAAAAGATGCCAGGCTGGGAGAGTGGCCTAGTGGTAGAGTGCTTGGTTCGATTCCTTGGTACCACATACACAGAAAAGTCCGGAAGTGGTGCTGTGGCTCAAGGGGTAGAGCTCTATAGCCTTGAGAAAGGCAAAGGACAGTGCTCAGGCCCTGAGTTAAAGCCCCAGGACTGGCAAAAAAGATTAAGCAGCTGGGCACCAATGGTTCTGTAATACAAGACTCTTATCTGCAGCTAACCAACAAAGCACTGAAAGCAAAGCTATGGCTCTCAAATGGCAGAACACCAGCCTTCAATGAAAAAGCTAAGGACAGTACTCAGGCACTGGACTTAAACCATAGTACTAGTCTGTCCTCCAAAAAAGAAAGATTTTAAAAAGCTTCTCAACACCAGCAATACTCAACAGAAAACTAAATCCTCACACTTCTGCCTCATGCTTCGTTTTTCTTCACTTCTATCCATTCTGCTTTACCTTCCCTGTTTTCAAAAGCTGAGCTGCTGCTGGGCACTGATGCTGATGCCTATAATCCTATCTACTCAGGGGACTGAGATCTGAAGATCACAATTCAAAATCCAGATCAAGTAAACAAATTCAAGAGCCTCTTATCTCCAATTTCTCAGCAAAAAATGGGAGGTAAAGGCCTTGCTCTAGTGGTAGTACACCAGCCTTGAGTGAAAAAGCCAAACAAGGGTGTGAAGCCACTATGTATTAGTCACTTAATCAAGAGGTATTGCCCTTATTCCCAAAGAAACTGTTAGATAGCAAGTCATCAGAGGATCCCAAGAAATAGAGAAATGGGGGCCGGGAGCACGGCGTAGTGGTAGAGCGTTCACCCAGCATGCAGGAAGCCCTGGATTGGATTCTTTGGTAACACACAAAAAAGCCGGAAGTGGTGCTGAGATTCAAGTGGTAGAGCTCTAGCCTTCAGAAAGCCCAAGGACAGTGTTCAGGCCCTGAGCTCAAGACTGGCCAAAAAAAAAAAGGAGGGGGGGAGTTCAGCCAAGCAACAGAGTGCTTGCCTAGCTTGCACAAAGACCCAGGTTCAATCCCTCAGTACCCCATGTATAGAAAAAGCTGGAAGTGGTGTTGTGGCTCAAGTGGTAGAGTGCTAGCCTTCAGAACGCCCAAGGACAGTGCCCAGGCCCTGAGTTCAAGCCCCAAGACTGCCAAAAAAAAAATAATAAAATGGAGAAATGGGGAAAGGAATGAGAAATTAAGTAGAACGGAGAAAAACCTGAAGATAAATATGACACGGAGGAAGAAAACTAACACATGCCTTTCTTCAGCTTGGCCAAACTCTTCCTAAGTTGTCTGCTTCTAACAAGCTTTACAACAGCACCCCTGAGCCTGCCTGGAACACTGCTGACAGATAGAAGCTGAGGTTTGTCTACTCCATAACAAATAAATGCGATGCAGAGTAGAAAAGGAAACAGCAGCTAAGCAGCCTGATCAGAAGGCCAATTTGATGGCTAAGTAAAAAATGGAACTGGGTAAGATCTGGAAATGCCCAGCTCTTTTCGGGAAGAGGTAGAAATCCAAGAGGAAGTATAATAGATAAAGGAGTCATTTTCCTTCTTTTCTTAGATAATGTACTGTAAATCTTTCTTGTAATATGGAAACTTCACAGCCTTGTATTTTTTTTTCAAATTCGTGAACTATACAATTCATCGTATTTATCTGCTGTGACGTACAGTATAAATACATATATAGTCACATATATATGCATACATGTATGTGTGTATATATACACACATATATATATACATACACACATATTCATCTTGCTATTATTAACCAAAGAAATGAAAGTTTTCTCTCAGATAATTCCCAATACTAAGACCTGGAAACTTTGGTCAAAGGAACTAATCTCACAGCTGAACTCTAATTTTTTGGTGGTGGGCTTCTCTTCCCTCCCCTCACTGGGTCAATCACAGACTTAAGATGTACAGAATATAAATACAAAAGATAACAGCATTAGTACACATTTTTTCCCTTTCCAGATTTTTATGAAATAACTATGTATTAGATAGTGGAAAAGTTCTATTAGTCTATTCCTTCCCAGGTAGGAATCTTTGCCCTAAATTCTATCAAATATAAAAAAGATGGTCAAAGAGGCTTATCATACAAGAAGCCAGGGTAGCCCAGGATAAACTGGCTCAGAAGCCCCTCCCCCCACTCCACAGTGGTACTCAAGTGATTGGCTCCCAACATATTTGAACTCAGCCTTGAGCTTGCTAAGCCTGCTTGCCTGCTTTTCCGATGTTCTGTCTCTTGAGGCATACCTCCAGCTCTGCTTTTTGCTAGATATTTTGGAGATGAAGTCCAGCAAACTTTTCTGCCTGAGTGGGTCTGTCCTTAAAAGATCTTCCTCATCTCAGACTGAGAAGCATAAGTATAAACCACTGTTGCTCAGGTGAGAGATATGATTTTTTTCTTCATCTATGGTCAACCAAACTATCCAGCCAACTATGATCACCAGTGTTTCCTATACGATTTTCAGAAAGAAGTATCTGTATCTTAACATAGAAGCTACATTCAGCAATTATACTGAGTAACTCAGTGTGTCATGTGTTCCATTGGCCAAGTTCTAGCTCTACTTCTGGCCTGGAAAGTAATCATGTTTAGAAGATTTTATCTTTACTACTAAAAGACCTGCCATTACAGACATCATATAAATAAACACTTTCTAAATAAACCAGATGCTATACATGAATATGCATTCTCTAAATAAACTCATAAACCTAATGACACTTTTGAATACCTTCACAATTTATCCACACTAGTCTAATCCTCCTTTGTTTCACAATGTTTACAAAGTCAAACTTATAAAACAGGAACTGGATCTAAGAATTTTAACCTCTCTTTTCTTCAAAAATCAATTCAAATATAAAAACATGAATGAAAGGCTAGAGATAGGAATTGGAATGGTGGCATATGTTTAGAGCAAGTGCCATCACAATCAAAGAGAAAGCAGATAAGCAAGCTGACAGACAGCAGTAAGAGGGGCCTGAGGCAGCTGGTCATCAAAAAAGGAAACAGAATCGTAAACCCGTGAGAAAACTAGAAGTCCCTGGAGACAAGGAAGAAAAGCAGGCAGACACCACAGAGAAACAGTAAGAGTAACAACACACAAGTAGCAGCAGAGGCATCTAAACCTGAGACTAGCTAGAAGCAGAGCACTCTGCACTCCCACCTCTGGCATCTATCAGTGAAGATTTTGATCTGGTAATCTCTAGGGTCAGCACTCACTAAGAAATATTTCCGCATTTCTGAGGCCTTTACTTTTTTGTTGTTGTTGATAGTGGAACTTGAACTCTGGGCCTGGGCATTGTCCCTGAGCTCTTCAGCTCAAGGCTACGGCCCTACCCATTGACTGGCTATGAACAGTGACCCTCAGATCTCAGCCTCCTGAGTAGCTAGGATTACAGGCGTGAGCCACCTCACCTGGCTTACTTTTTGGAAAGGCAAATAAAGCAAGCTGTAGAGAAAATGATAACAAGGTACAGTTTGTTGGCTCTAAGGCAGAAGGGTCAGCAAACTACCGACTACAAATTAAATCCAGCCAGCATACAGGTAAAAACAATTTTTATAGTTGCTTCTATGGTCAAATACTTTATGGAATGTAAATATCATATGAAATTCAAATATCAGTGTCCACACAGATTTCCGAACACAGCTGTGCCCATTCATTTGTGTACATTTTTCTACATGGCTGCTTTCACACTGCAATGGCAGAACTGAACAGTCCAGAAACCAAAGGACCTGCAATTATTTATTAACTGGCTTTTACAAAGTTTGCTGATCTAAGCTCTACACCAAATTGAATACTCAATATTGTTTTATACGGTAAAGAACTTAAAACCTAAATATTTCTTCTAGAAATTTTTCATATGATCATACTCTTCATGCAGAGCCTGAAGAAAACATATAGCAGGCTTTCAAAGTTAACTGTGACACAAAATCAGAACAAGCCCTTCAAAATTCTTGACTAAAAAAAAGAAAACACAATTGGTGTCACTAAACACCCATCAGCAAGCATGGTTTTTGAAGCCATGGATATTTACTAGTGTCTACAAAGACAACTAGATTCTTTCAGATCATACAAAGTGGGGGATGTGCCACTAGCAATTAACTGGAAAAAGTGAAATCAAGTCTGATATATTTTTGTTTTGATTCCTTCAAAGGGCTAAAAGGATATGCCCCAAATTTTGCAACTTAAAAGAAAAGACCCAGAATATACGTAGATGCATTACTGGGTTTCCATGAATTAATTGATAACTTCAGTTCACATCCATAAGAACAAGAGTGAAACATCCCTCATTATAAGTAACAATGTATGACTCAGGAAAATAACAGTATCCCAAACATTAAAGACAATTAAGAAGAAAAATAGGCCATTTAACAGTACTCTCTCTTTTTTGTTGCAGGTTGTGGAACTTGAACTCTGGGCCTAGGTGCTGTTCCTGAGCCTCTTTGTGCTCAAGGCTAGCACTGTGCCACTTCCTTATTTTTGAGTATTTACTGAAAACAACCTATCCCAGCACGCTTCAAACCATGATCCTCAGACCTCAGCCTCCTGAATAGCTAGGGATTACAGGCATGAGCCAGCAGTGCCCTGCCCCCACCAATGCCATCTCTGATACTTGTTTAAAACTTCTCAACGTTCCTGGCTTAACAAGCAGAAAAACCCATCTGTTAACTCTAACGTTACCGAAAGAAGACATCATTGGGGCCGGGAGTTTGGCCTAGTGGTTAAAGTGCTTGCCTAGCATGCATGAAGACCCGGGTTCGATTCCTCGGTAACACATACATAGAAAAAAAAGACGAAAGTGGTGCTGAGGCTCAAGTGGTAGAGCTCTAGCCTTGAGAAAGTCCAAGGACAGTGCTCAGGCCCTGAGCTCAAGCCCAGGACTGGCAAAAAAAAAAAAAAGACATTATTATAATCTGTAAAAGAAAAAGAAATCCCCACCCAAAGCACCACATGCTTAAGCACCAAGCCATGGGCTTCCGGTAGATTGCAAAGAACAATTCCTCAAGTTATGGATGACATTTGGATACAACCTTGTCCATGCTAGAAGCTAAAATGCCCCACTTGGCAACCGCAGGGAATTGCAAGGTTAGCTAGGAAAATGAAAGTGAGACTATCTGACTTTAAAAGCGCAAGTTTACTGTAACACTCGTGGAGGACTGCTTTGACCCAGCGAGAGGAAAAGAGGCAGTCTAAAATCACCACCTCCTCCTGAACTCGACGGCCACGCCGCGCACCAAAGCAGAAAGTGACTCTTTTGCAAAAAATGATCGCTCAGACTCACGCACTCAAATGCTTCGGTCGAAGACACTAACAGCAGAGGCATAAACGCAGTGCGAGGTGAAATGAAAGTCATCCGTGGTCAACGAGTGGCTGCAGTCACAGCAATAGCACGTGCCCCCAGCGATTACAGCACCGGGGACCGTTACTAAATTACGTCCCCGCTCCGGCTCAGACCGGGGACTCGAGTGCCGACGGGAAATGCAAACTCATCCACCAGCCCTGGCCTTTCCCCGGGGCCGCCCCGGGGACCTCCTCCCCGGGAGCGCGGGGCACCGCTCCCGGCTCCCCTCCCTGCGTCCCGCCACGCCCTCCCCGCCAAGGCAGCCTCAAAAGTTTGGATCGCCCGGAGGAATCGAGGCTCGGATGATTGACACAGGCTGGCGGAAGGAGCCTCAGACCAGACCCCCCCCCGCCCCCCGTCAACGCGAGCCCGGCAGCCCCCCGAGCCGTGCTGGGGCGGGGTCCCCCCGGCAGGCCCCAGGCGGCCCTGGAAGCGGATCCCGCCGGACCGGCCCGGCCCGGCCTCCCCTCCCCCCGCCGCCCGCCGCGCCCCGCCGGGGCCGCCGCCCGGTACCTCTCGATGACTGAGGCCACCAGCTGCGGCAACTCCTTCATCTCGAAGGCCGAGTAGGACGCGGACAGCAAGGGCCGTACCGCCACCTCCCAGCCCGGAGCTGCGTCAGCCCCGGTCACCGGGGACGCAGGCGCCGCTGCCGGCGCCGCTGCCGTCGCCTCTTCACCGCCGCTCGTCGCCATCTTCCGTCGTACTACTGCGGCTCCCTCCGGGGGCTTGCCACCGGCCCAGCGCCGCCTCCCGGGAGGGGGCGGAAGTGAGGTAACCGGACGCGTCAGACTGCGCGCCGCCGTCGCCGGTAAAAAACGCGACGCGTGGGCTGGGCTCTCCGCGCCTCGAAGCGACGAGACGTGAGAGCGGGTCGGAAGGCGCTACGCCTGCGCAGAATCTCGCACTGGAGGGGCACGGGGCGGGGCGGGGAGGGCACGGGGCGGGGCGTAGAGGGCACGGGGCGGGGCGGGGAGGGCACGGGGCGGGGCCGGGCGGGCGGAGACTAGCTCGGCCCCCGCGTGCCAGGCGACGTGCCTGCAGGGTCGGCTACGTGGCTTCCGGCACCCAGCAAAGGTGAGTCTGGGACCTGGATTCGGTGGGGTTAGGCAGAGCAGCAGGTGAAATTATGCCTCCGTGAAGGGAACGGCCCCCGCCCCCCCCCCCCCGGGACAGCTCAGGACCAGGAGTCTAATCGCTTTCACCGGCTTCCATGCCTAGTGTCACTTACTAAGTGCGTCCCAGCGCTTCACAGGCCACAGAACTTTTCCTTCACATCTCCCCTTTCCGTGTCAGATGTTCCTCTATTACAATCTTTCTCCTTTTGTTTTGGGGAGACAGTCTGCCCAGACTGGCCTCGAACTCACAACTTACTGGGCCTGAGCCCCCTGTGTGCTGATAGAGGCGGAGTGCACCACCATGTCCGACACTCGGGAATAATCTTGCTGGCTCGTGTTGCCACTGTTACATAGCAATTTTTAATGAATTAAGGGAAGATGATAAATCTCAAAACCCTTCTAGTCCCAAATAGTTGGCCAAGAAACTAAATTAAAATTTAAAATTCGTAAAAGGTGAGGTTACAGAAAATTCAATGAAAGGAAAGTGTTGGGCACCAACTACTGAAGGCATGGCTTAAAGATCTATGTAGCAATAGTGATGAGATCTGGGAGCCAGCAATGTATATATGCCTTGACACTTCTTGGTGTTAAATGGTATACACAAATAGTATCACTGACAGATATATTAACAGTTTGTTCAGTTTAGTGATTGTAAATTACATTCAAACAATTTAACAACCAGAGGAATAAGAGGTGCTTCACAGCTGGGCACAGGGGCTAGCTACTCAGGAGGCTGAGGATCTTGGTTCAAAGCCAGCCCAGGCACTAAAATCTGTGAGACTCATATCTCCAATTAATCCAATTTATATCTGTAGGATCTAGCTACTCTGGAGGCTGAGGTCTGAGAGATTCATGATTGGAAGTCAGCTTGGGCAGGAAAGTCCCAGAGACTCACATCTCCAGTTAACCACCAGACAGCTGGAAGTAGAGCTATGACTTTAGGTGGTAGAGCACTGAGCTTAAGGAAAAGAGCTCAAGGACAGTACCCAGGCCCTAAGTCAAGCCCCAGGATCAGCATACAAAAAGAAAAGATGATAAAATCAGTATAACCAGGCAAATATTGACAATTGAAGTGGTTTATTAATAGCCAATGTGAATTCGTATACGCTTACCTCACATTTTTGTAAAATGAATCTTGGATACATCAGTTCTGCTTTAAAAATAGCCTTTCTGGTGATTTTATACAATATTTTCAAACTTCTTAGTTCTGCTACTGCCATCCTTTAGGTTTTGATCAGTACAATTTTGTTCATCAGACAAGGAGAGAAGAATAAAGCTTATGTGTATTCATCTTTGGGGAATCTGGTTGGAAGGTGTCCAAGAACACTGTACTATCCCTGCAACTTTTCTTACAAAATTGTGTCAAAAATAAAAGTTTTTTAAAGTTTGTACTTTGCTTAACAATTAGGAAAACATGATTAGTTTAATGACAGAAAGCCTACTATGTACCAGACACCTGACAAAAGAATGTAATGGAGCTCCCATGCATACTCAACAGATGGAGATCCTAGCCAGGCACAGTGGCTCACACCTGTCATCCTACTCAGGAGGCTGAGATCTGAGGATCAGGGTTCAAAGCCAGCCTGGGCAATACAAAGCACTGAAACTCTTTATTGCCCTGAGACTCTTATCTCCAATTAATCACTAGAAAATGGGGTTATGGCTCAAGAATAGGCCAGTAGCCTTGAGCTGAAGAGCTCAGGGACAGTGCCTAGGCCAGAGTTCAAGCCCCATGACTCCCCACCAAAAAAAAGATGGAGATCTTTAGATCTCAGTTCAAAAACAAACTCAGGCAGCACATCAAGACACTATTTCCAGTTAACCAGCCAAAGTCCAGAAGTGGAAGTATGACCCTATAGAGATGTGACTCAAGCAGCAGAGTGCCAGCCTTGATCATAAAGCTGATATGTATATGAGGCCCTCGGTGCAAGTCTCATTAACCAAAATAAACTCACAATGGATTTCTGAAGATTGCTTTTTTTAAAAAGTCACATTCGGGCTGGGAGTTTGGCCCAGAGGTAGAGTGTTTGCCTAGCATGCACAAAGACCTGGGTTTGATTCCTCGGTACCACATATATAGAAAAAAGCAGGAAGTGGTGCTGTGGCTCAAGTGGTAGAATTCTAGCCTTGAGAAAGTTCAAGGACAGTGCTCAGTCGCTGAGGTCAAGCCCCAGGACTGCCCCCCCCCCCAAAAAAGTCACATTCTTTCTGGCTGTGGCTGCCATATCATGAGGAGCCACCAACATGTCAGTGCATCTACACTGGATGGTTGTAGAACTGCTCCAGTGTCCTCATCAAGAACCACCAGACTTAACAGTACAGAGCCAATAAACTGAAAGCCCATCACTCCTTCCAGTACAACAGGCTGATCAACCACAAGACTGTGCTCATGCCTGCTGTCCACAGCAAAGGTGCTGTGGTGGTCTTGGAGTAGAGATCTGGCTAGGAAAGGGCCAGGTACCTCCCATGTGCTGACCATCATCAACAGGAAGGCCAGCCACACCACTATCAGGCACCTGACTCAAAAGAACAAGTACCACCCCGGCACCATGGCTGCCATCCTGCAGTGAAGAGAAAGCAGGGTACCCCAAGAGCTCCTGACCACCACACCCCTCAAAACAATACTCACCAAATTTCTTAACCACCTCAAAAAAAAAAAAAAATCATAGGGTCAGGTCAGGTTTTCATTAGTGTTGCTTTTTTTTTTTTTTTTGTGGGCCTGGGTACTGTCCCTGAGCTCTTCAGTTCAAGGCTAATACTACCCCTTGAGCCACAGCCCCACTTCCCTTTTTCTAGTGATTAATTGGAGGTAAGTTGAGTCTTTAGTACTTGAGCTGGCTTTGAACCTTGTTCCTCAGATTCTCAGTCTCCTGAGTAACTAGGATTACAGGTATGAGCCAGGCAGTGTTGCCCATTTTTATGGAGACAAAACCACTTACTTGTATATAAGCTTGCTCATCTTACTTTGCTGAGGATGGAGGATGCTTCCCAAAATTAGGTTAACTCAGTAGCTTTGATCTGCAGGAAGTGAGTACACAGACTAATCTAATCTCAACTTTAGACCTGGCACAGTGCTCACGCCTGTCATCCTAGCTACTAAGGAGGCTGAGATCTGAGGATCAAGATTCAAAGCCAGCCCAAATATTAACATCTGTGACTTTTGGTTTGTTTTTTGTTTTTTTTTTTTTGTCAGTCCTGGGGCTTGAACTCAGGGCCTGAGCACTGTCTTTGGGCTTTCTCAAGGCTAGTGCTCTACCTCCTGAGCCACAATCCCACTTCCAGCTTTTTCTATATGTGTGGTACCAAGGAATCGAACCCAGGTCTTCATGCATGCTAGGCAAGCAAACACTTTTACCAGTTGGCCAAACTCCCAAGCCCATGTCCTTGAGATTTTAATCTCCAATTAAGCACCAGAAAACTGAAACTGGCACTGTGGTTCAAGGGGTAGGATGGGTAGCCTTGAGCTGAAGAGCTCAGGGACAATGCCCAGGCCCAGAGTTCAAGTCCCAGGACCAAAAAAAAAAAAAAAAGAGAGAGAGAGAGAGAGAGAATCTTGCCAGCTATAACTATGGAGAACCAAGAAGAAACACTCAGATGTCAGGGGTTGAAGTGAAGCATAGCTGGTCAAAGCCAAATGCTGCTGTAAAACTAAGAAAGGACCAGACCTGGGGGGAAAAACGTGGACTGAGACATTAGCTATTTTAAGAACCTGCTTTGAAGACAGCCAAGATGATCAATGTTACACCAGCACTCAAATAGGAAAAGAGATCAGGAATTTGAGAAGCTAGCCAGGGCTACATACCAAGATGGTCTCAAAAATAAAGCCAAAACACAGGAGATTCTCTGAGAGGGCAGGCACTTCACTTGCTCTGGCTTGTTCAGTGAGATAATGCTACATATGTAAATGAAAATTAGAATCTTGCAGATTCATTGTGCTATACAAGCAGAACAGAAAACAAGCTATTTTGCCATTTATATATTGTAATATAAAAGTCCCAGTTCCAACCAGGCCATTTTAAACTAGTGGGGGAAAATATACTAGTCCCTTCTCCCAGGTTACTTTAAACAAAGTAGGATTTGAGTCAGCATTCGTTCCCTTACTAGTATCAATGTGATTTTATTACTAAAACATATTGTTTTCCTTCCTTGCCATCAGCATATTCCTACAAAATCATGGACAATTCTGTTTTGAAATAGCCTAGACAATCATGATGACCTTAGTTATGTTTCTTTACTCAATACACTTCACTTTTGCATGGCCTTTCTGTGATCTAAAGTTAAAAAAAAAAAAGAACCTAAAAGTATGACACACAAAAAAAGCACAGTCATTTGTCACAAGCTTTATTCCAGCAGTACCTCTCAGAGCCAGAAATGTCTATTCGATGTTTCATTCTTCACAGTAAAGCCCCACATTCCCCAAATCCAAGAACAAAGAAAAATATTAGAATTCCTTTCATTTGTAGCAGAGACACAGCAGCCCAGCCAATCAGTAATGCAACATCCATAGTATCAGTTCCCTACCCTTGCAGTATTTAAAACCTCAAAGGTGAAATCAGAATCACAGACACAGTTTAGTAGTAGGGTGTTTGCATACACACGCACAATATGTTAAATCACTAAGATTTAAAATGTTAATTTCCAAAGAAATATATTGACCCACATGTACATTTATCTCTAAAAACTAGCATGGGAGTACAGCTTTGTGACCCTGCATGCTTGACATATGAGAGGCTCTGGATTCAAATACCATACCCAAAAATTATTTTTAAAAAAACTAAGCTAAAAATAAATAATAGGATTCTTAGACAGGGTTTTCTACTCAGGTTGTAAGATGAGTAGACCAGCCTATTGGTGAAATGAGAGCTTATAACGTTATCTCTCTTCTCTTGAAATCTCAATCAGAGGTCAGACTCTGCTCTAACCCAGCTCAGTAGACTGGCACAGGCAATGATCACTAAACTAAGAAGCTGTATAGATTTGGTTTGGACAAATAAAGACTGGGAGACCCAACCTAATGAACGTCAGCATGAAAGTGGAGGCTTAGTTAAAACTGTGACACCATGTATAGCTTCTTCCATCTACATCATATTGAGGGAAGCCAGGAGAGGTTGGATCAGTCCCTGAACCCCGCTGTGGATGTAGCCTAGTCTCCACCATCAAGGTGCAGCAAAGGCATATGACTTGGAGTTGGCCAAACTGAAGCAAAGGCAGGGGGAAGTGAAAATTTCTACAAGACAGGGAACACAGAGGAAAAACAAAAACCTACTCTAATAGAGAAATCTGGTAAGCCCTGGCGGCTTACTCTTATAATCCTACCTACTCAGGAGGCTGAGATCTGAGGATTAAAGTTGAACCTAGCCTAGGCAGGAAAGTCTGAGACTCTCATCTTCCAATTAACTAGCAAAAGACTACAAGTGGAGCTGTGGCTCAAACTCAAGGTGTGGTAGAGCACTAGCCTTAAGTAAAAAGACCAAGTGAGAGTATAAGGCCCTGAGTCCAAGTCCCAGTACTGACACGAAAGAGAGAGAGAGAGAGAGAGAGAGAGAGAGAGGGAGGGAGGGAGGGAGGGAGGGAGGGAGGGAGGGAGGGAGAGGGAGAGGGAGGGAGAGAGAGATCAGTTGGGAGTTCATAGGGGGAGTTAAGGGCACAGGGAATATTCCTAGTGAGTAAAGAAACCCAAACAGCTGCTTTCAGGGAGAGTTATTGGAATACCTCAGCTGAGTAGTAGTGTGAACACCATGTGTGTCCACAAAAGGTGTCCAATTCCACATGAAGATAGACCTTATTACACCTCTGAGAGAAGAATCCAATACACACAAACCTCTGCCAAACTTCACCAAACCAATGTGGCTGCTTAGGTAACTCCCTCTATGCCTGTCCACTCTGGCACAAATCAGGGCCTTTACCGCCAGGCGCGATTGAGCAGTTTAACCTGTGCCAGCCTCTTTGTGATCATTGTGGCAAAAACCAGGCCAAAGAGGACACTGCTGATGAGCACATAGTCATAGTCATCCTTCAGGACATCAAACTGTTTGGAGGGGTAGACTCGAGTTTGGTAAATATCCAGGCCGTAAGCTACTACCTGGAAGACAGAAACAGCATTTGAAAACAATAGCAGTGAACCTCTGCAACCTCAAACTTGGGTAAGGAAGGAAATAGGATCCCAACTGTATCCCAGGAGTGAAACCCAAGAGCAGCTGTATGGCCTCTACTTACCAGACAAGTAGACTCCAGGCCTGAGGGAGCTGTGTAGATACCGCGCATTCGAGAAACTGTCTGGTTATAGTTGATGAATCGCTCTGCATGGATCTGTACGTCTGGAGAATATGGAATCAGGTTCTCCTCTCTGCAAAACACCAGCCAGGACAGGACACTGAGAAGTCTCATAAGGAGATCTCCTGGCGGCCATTCCCAAGTCCTGCAATGGCTCCACAACTGCAAGGGCTCTACGCTACATATCTAACCTCAGATCTACTTGTATTAGGTGATTAAACACTTGGCATCTGAATGCAGGAAGAACAGTTATTGGGAGGAGTAAGGCTGAACTCTGGATACTTGCCTTGTTCTAAACCTTGAAATAAAACAACTCTACAACACAGCTGACCAGCATTGCACACTAGAGGAAAATCAGGCATTTTCAAACCCACATGCGGAGCAACTCACCCAACTTCCTGCTATTCTCGAGAGTGCCTCAGTCCTGCATCTCCAAAAACCCAAATATCCTCCCACATCTCCCAAGCTTCACCATCTCCCATATAGTGCTGAGGTACACTCCTCTGGTCCTTCTTCACTCCACCATCCCACTGTCCACACTTGTTCACACCCCTAATGAAGAGACTTCAGGTTGAAGATGAGGAAAAACAGAGATGGTGCATAGATACTACAAGTCACTGCTGATAGTGAACACATTACTGGCTGCCACACCAATCTGATCGCAGGATTTCTGAGGCTTCCCTGCCTGGACTGTTCTCCCTCCAACAGCACATGCTGAGTCCCTTCATTCCTTCAGGTTTTCACTCACAAGTCACCTTTCTTTCTTTTTTTTTTTTCCTAGTCATGGGACTGGAATTCTGAGCCTGGCCACTGTCTCTGAGCTCTTCAGCTCAAGGCTACTGCCCTACCCCTGGGCCTGGGCATAGTCACAGAGCTCAACAAAGTCTCAAGGCTATACCCTACCCCTTGAACCACAGGCCACTTCCAGTTTTCTAATGGTTAGGTTTTTCTAATGGTTAAAAGGAGATAGGAGTCTCTCAGTCTTTAGTCTTTAGTACCCAGGCTGGCTTTGAACTGCAGTCCTCAGATCTCAGGCTCCTGAATAGCTAGGATTACGCCTGGCTCACAAGTCACCTTTCCACAGGGACTTCCCCCAGATACCCATCTAAAGTTTCCTACTCACATTCCCCACCACACCCTTTGTAGCCTCTGTATCTCCTCCCCCCACCTTTCCAAGTACCCACCCCTGCAAGTTTTACTTGTAACTGATTTACTGTTAATTTCCAAAGAACGTAAGCGCCAGGAGGGCAGAGTTCTTTGTTGGACTGGCTCACATCCCAGCAAACCACAACTATGGCCAACTGAAGATCAAGGTTAATCAATAAGGTCAAGTTCTTACAGTCAGAGCCTTTAGCACTGAACACAGGGTCTTACCTGCTTTGTTCTGTTGGGATTTCTGGGCGCCGAGGATCTAGCAAGGCTTTAGGAAGGGAAAGAATTGCTCCAGAAGGCAGCCCAACTGCAGGGGGAAAAAAATGAGTATTCACACATATGCAATCCCATCATGCTATTGTATTCATATTACCAGAAAATTATTACCACAGAAATTTAAAATACAACATTAAAGCCAAAACAGGGCTAGAAGCATGGCTCAGCAGTACACCACCAATCTGGCAAGTGCAAGGCCCTGAGTTCTAACCATAGTACTACCAAAAATAAATTTAAAAGGGTCAATCAGCTTCCCTAAGAAAGCTAAAAACTGTAATCCAGTAATAGGCACAGGCGTGAATAGAACTGTCCTGACTCTTCAAGATGTTGGTTTCTCCACAGGTCAGACCACCCTAAATTACCAGAAAATTCAGTTCCAGAAGCAAGCCATGGGTATTAAAGAGAGTATGGAAGGTCATGAATCTCATCCCTGTCCTTCCATGCAGTAATATCACCCAGTAAGCATAGGCTGGTATGCACTGCTGTGGTAGGCAGCCTAGCAGGGAGAAGCACAAGCAGTATTAGACAGCACCAGTTTCAGTAATGATGATCCAAGTCCACAAGCTGCCAAGAGGGCTGGCTTCCTCTTATTTGACAATCAAACAGAAATGGCTGGTGCCTACCAAAGTTGAGAGTCACTAGACTGGACAGGATGAGAGCACACCAGTTTGGGCCCAAGTCAGCACAGATTATGTTGAGAATATCCCAAGTACATTTTCCAAACTAGTGAAAACTTCCGGGAAAGACATTCACCAGAAATGAGGACTAAATGTGAACTGGGCATCTGTACAGTAAACAAACCTAAAGAAACTTTGCCTGTGAAACAGGCACTTTCCTGTGCGGGTGGTCAAACAACTCTGCAGGCAGTCCTCCCCACCACTGTCCCCCAAGCCAGAGGCCTCCTCCCAATCCTCACTGAGCAGGTGTCGGCTGGTGATGCCCCGTTCAGTGATGGTGGCTTCCATGGCACTGATGGAGGAAGGGAAGATATAGGACTGCTGGAGGACCTGGGGCAGCTGGGGACGATCCAGGGAGCTGAAGGCGGTGGCATTGTATTGTTCAGTGCCCTCATAGAGCTCCAGGGCGGTAAACTCATTGCGCCGAGCCTTGGTGTTCCAATATTGGTACTGCAGGGAGAGGGAGGCAAACCTAGACAGTCTGATTCCTGAGTCTCACCACCCCTAACCAGAACTCATGCTGCCATCCAGGGAGGTTGGGATCCTAAGGAAACACAAAGTACCAAAGGGGTTTCTGGAAAGGGTTTCAGGTACAGGAAGACATCCTGAGCTGTCTCCTGCTCCTGGTAAGACTCCTTACCACCACCCAGTTCTCTGAGTGCACGATCTGAACGGGGCCTTTGGCTTTCCTCTGCACGGAGGAGTGGATGATGCGCCCCGTGACGCCATCGATGAGGAAGATGCCGATGAACGTGCGCTCGTGGTGAACATCCGTGCTCTCTGTCACCACAGCCAGCAGGTTGGGGTTCAGGCTCTGAGGAGGGAGAAAAGCTCTTTAAAATCAGGATGACACATCATCCACTTGGCTGTGTTGTGAGCACACCAGCCTGGCAGAGGAACTGGAAGCATCCTATAAAACTTCCTCAACCCTGCAGCTGGTCTGTGGCTTCTGGGAACTGGGGGCCATGTGAGGTACCTGTGCCCTTAATCACTCAATGGCACTGTGAAGTGGTCACTGCTACCTATAATCTGCTAAGCTAGAGCAGAGGAGAAACATCTCAGGTTCTAGAAGGTTCCCTTCCATTTACTGTCTCTGTGACAGAACACACCAAGCATGGCTCAGGCCTTGGCAATTTTCCCTAAGTTTTACCTGTCTAGAAGGCTCCACTGGCAGCATTCCTGGCTCATTTCTTCATTTTAGTGCCCCCTTTTCAAATCAAAAGCTGGATGCTGGTGGTTCAATCCTATAATCCTAACTACTCAAGATGCTAAGATCTGAGGACCACAGTTCAAAGCCAGCCCAGACAGGAAAGTCAGTGAGAATCTTATCTTCAATTAACTACCAGAAAATAAGTGGAGCTATGGCTCAAGGTGGTAGAGCCTGGAGCACAAAAACTCAGGGACAGCACCTAGGCCCTGAGTTCATGCCCCATGACCAACCAAAAAAAACACAAGATAAAAACCATCAGGTAGTTTTACCATATGCAAAGCACTGGTGAACGAAGTATTTCACATGACCATCACAAGAGCCTTAAGAAGAGTCCGGGACAGGAAGTAGTAAAGTGCTTCTCTAGTATAACACACACACACACACACACACACACACACACACACACACACATATTATCATTCTCACTTCACAGACAATAAATGAAGGCTCTGAGGGATTAAGTACCCTGTGCAAGGCCATGTATGTACCAAGCTCCACGGCTGTACTATACCTTATAGAGCACACTGCGGTCGCCCATCACCCGGCCCTGGGAATGGACGTGCTCGCTGCTGCGTTTCCCTTTCACCTTGACGATCCGCTGTACTTCTGGAGGAATGGTCAGCTCCCAGCTCAGTTCAGTAGTAAGATCCTAGATCAGGTCAAAAGCGCTTATGAGCACAATAAATGTACAGGCCTAAGACAATGATAGCTGATAAGTACTCCTTTAGTCTCAGAGGCCTTTGTACTGGAAGGAGTAAGATCAGAAGATCAGAACCCCTTGAACTATGCTAATAACGATCTGCTTACAAAGAAGTTTTGAACTCTCACTTTACGAAAGATATTAAGGCCAGGAGTGTGGCCTACAAGTAGAGTGCTTTCCTAGCATGCACAAAACCCTGGCTTCTCTTCCCTGGTACCTCATGAACAGAAAAAGCTGGAAATAGTGCTGTGGTTCAAATGGTTGAATTCTAGCATTGAAAAAGCTCAAGAACACTGCCCAGGCCCTGAGTGCAAGTCCCAAGACTGGCAAAAGAGGAAGCAAGGAAGGAAGGAAGGAAGGAAGTAAATGGGGGAGAACAATGGAAGGGGTGACACTGACCAAGAAGCATTATACTTAGGGCCTGATTTATGGAATTGTAACCCTCAACTATTTATCTATCTGTCTGTCTGTGTATCTACCTATTTATTTTGCAAGTACTGGAGCTTGAATTCAGGGCCTGGGCTCTGTCCCTGAACTTCTCTGTTACCTCTTGAGCCACAGCACCCTTCTGGCATTTTCTACTTATGTGGTACTAAGGAATCAAACCCAGGGCTTCACATATAATAGGCAAGCACTCTATCACTAAGCCACATTCCCAGCCCCAATAAAAACAAGTTTTATAAAGGAAAAAGCAGGAAAACATACAGTGTTGTTTTTAGGGCAACTATGTTCCTATGCCATTTATTTTGAAAGTTAGCTACTAAAAAAAAATAACAGGGAAGGCCTTGCACTTTCAAAACAATGACAATTTTTGGCATTTGCTATGTGTCAGGCATCATTTTGTTTCACATGTACTAACACAGTAATCCTACAGGATGAACACCACTATCATCTTATTCTTAAGACAGAGAAACAGAAGCTAGGGACATAACACGTTCCAGGCACACAGGAAGGGATAGGCTCAGCACTGGTGTCTCATGGCTATAATCCTAGCTACTCAGGAGGCTGAGATCTGAAGATTGTGGCTCAAAGCCAGCCTGGACAGAAAAATTCCTGAGTCTTACCTCCAAGTAACCAGCAAAAACCCACAAGTAGAACTGTAACTCAACTGGTAGAGTACCAGCCTTGACTAAAAAATCTAAGGGCCTTATATTCAAGCCCCAGTGCAGTAATAAGGCTAGACTACAAACCACTCAGCTGGGTTCAAAATCTCAAGCTTTCTATGAGCTTGTCTATAGGAATCACAGGACAGCAATGGAAGGCTCCCTGGTAAGTATGTACTCCTTCTACACAGCCCTGCTAACAAGGCTAAGGCACAAGCATGTCAGAAGCAGAGAAAAGTGACCATATTTCTAGAACTGAAATTCAAAGCACATGCTGCGGCAAGCTGGTCAATAATATCATCTTTGTATTAACTTACAGTCACTATTCAGCAACTATTCATACCTCTCCTCCCCTACACAGCCTGCAATACAGAAAGAGGATGTAGAGGCTGGGGAGCATCGCCTAGTGGTAGAGTGCTCACCTAGCATGCACAAAGCCCTGGGTTCAATTCCTTGGTATACCACATACACGGAAAAAGCCAGAAGTGGCACTGTGGCTCAAGTGGCAAAGCACTAGTCTTGAGCAAAATGTGTCCAAGAACAGTGCCCAGCCTGAGTTCAAGGCTCATGACTGGTTTAAAAAAAAAAAAAAAAAAGAGGATGTAGAATGAGGTGCACAAGAGCAGAAGGGCAGAGAGATGGCCCACCGTTTACTGTCTGAACAGTGGTATCCAGAGCCACCTCTGCCCACAGCAGCTTCCCCACCAGCATGAACAATCAACTCTGAAGCAGGCACAGAGCAGGCCAGTCAGAGTGTATCACCAGAGGAGTGGCCTGACTGGCCTCTTAGTCAAATTACATTGGGAAAGATTCACAGCCTGCAGAATCCTGCTGGAGCACCACCTCCTTACCTTTCGAAGCCGATATCCACTGAGCCGTCCCTGCTCTGAATCCACCAAGTAGAAGAAGATGGAAGGGGCCAGCTCATGTAGCTGTCGTAAGACATTCCGAGTCGCTGGGAAAGCTGTGACCTTGAAATGGCCCACAAAAAGCATTAAAGGAGAGTTCAAGAGTCTCAGGCTCTTTTTCCCACCACCTGTTACTGCTTCTCCAACAAAGAGATCCTGAAGCAGAAAATAGCAATCTTTTGTTTATGTTTTTTCAGTCATGGGGCTTGAACTCATGACCTGGGGGCTATCCTTGAGCTTTTTTGCTCAAGTCTAGAACTCAAGCTGGGCACAGTGGCTCACGCCTGTAATCCTAGCTACCCAGGAAGCTTAGATGTGAGGATCACGGTTCAAAGCCAGCCTGGGCGATAAGAAGTCCATGAGACTCTTATCTCCAATTAATCACCAGAAAACTGGAAGTGGCACTGTGGCCTAGAACTAGAGCAGTAGCCTAGAACTGAAGAGCTCAGGAACAATGCCCAGGCCCAGAGTTCAAGTCCCACAACCAACCAAAAAAAAGATTAGCATTCAACCACTTTGAGCCATAGCTCTACTTCCAGTTTTCTAGAGACTAACTGGAGATAAGTCTCACAGACTTTCCTGCCTGAACTGGCTTTGAACTACAATTCTCAGATCTCAGCCTCCTGAGAACCTAGGATTACAGGTATGAGCTACCAGTGCCCAGCTTTAAAGCAGCAATCTTAATGGAACCAGAGTCTATTAAACTCTGTCTAGGTCTTAAGCTTAGTGTTCACAAGTACAGGAATAGCAGCTATGTCTCTGAAGATGCCCTGAAATTAACAGGCAATGACTCTAGATGGTACTCCATCTCTAACCCGCCACCTGTGTCCAACCACCCATCCAGCACTGGGCTGCACTTGAATGTCTCCACCCTGCTTTAGACAGTACCTTGTATTCATCATCTATCAACAGCAACACCTTGGCATAGTCCTGGTCCATGACTGGGAGAAGCAAGGACTGCAAGACTGGGCGCTTCAACACTGGGGGAGCCACCTGACTCCACTTGCCAAAAATAGGATTGAAGACATACAAAGAACTCATTCCTGTTTCCTAAAATGGGTGGCAAACTGTCAGACTCCAACATTGGAAGAACACAAGTCAGTCATACAGATAAATCTGGTATACTGAGAGTTCAGTTCTTTGCCCTCTTTATGGAAAGTAAGTTCTAACATAAATAACTTATTCAGATGATCCCCTGGCAAACATGCAAAGAAAAAATGTCAAATTGCCTCTGCCCCTAAACCATCAAGAATTAAACATTCTACAAAAGGAATCAAAGGTCAAAACCTGAGCTAGGTGTACAGCTTAGTGGTAGAGAGTCTGTCTAGTATATATGAGGCCCTGGGTTTTATTTCTAGCACCAGCAAAAACTAAAAAGTTATATAAGCCAGACACAGTGGCTCATGCCTATAATCCTAGCTACTCAAGAGGCTGAGATCTGAGGATCATGGTTCAAAGCCAGCCCAGACACTAAAAAAATCCATGAGACTCTTATCTCCAATTAAATCACCAGAAAACCAGAAGTGGCTCTGTGGCTCAGGTGTAGGGCTGTAGCCTTGAGCTGAAGAGCTCAGGGACAACAGCCAGGCTCAGAGTTCAAGTCCCACGACCGACCAAAAAAAAAAGGTCATATACCAGGGTCTGGGAATGTGGCCTAGTAGTAGAGTGCTTACCTACCCTGTATGAAACCCTGCGTTCCATTCCTCAGTACCACATAAACAGAAAAAACCAGAAGTGGCACTGTGGCTCAAGTGGTAGAGTGCGAGCCTTGAGCAAAAGAAGCTCAGGACAGCACCCAGGCCCTGAGTTCAAGCCCCAGAAGTGACGGGCAAAAAAAAAAAAAGTCATACACCAATTGCCATATGCCAAATTCCCTCATCATAGAAGTGTCAAGATGGACCCAAAAAAGAAAAGTCCATCCTAATTTAGAGAGGCAGACATACCAAGCTCTTCTCTGTCCTTACAGTAAACACTCAGCTACCAACAGCCTCTGACTCATTTTCCAGTCAATTCTGTATTAGAGCTGGATAGTTTCCCACCCTGAATTCTTTTTTTCTTGGACTCAGATTCACGAAGGACTGGAAGAAACTTAAATTGCAAAACTCCAAAAGGGCCCCACCTCTTGGACTCACCTTGTCCTTTACCAGCAGAGTGCACTGAGGGGGGTGAGGGAAATGGGCAGTCGTTCTCTGGACCATCAGCTTAAAGGAGGAGTCTGGCTTCACATTAGGTAGATACTGTTTCCACAGGATAGTGCCAGAGCTGCTCTCAATGCCAAAAAGCTGCAAGATACACAAATGCTTGGCTCACAACTAGAAAGAAAACCCAAAGAACTGATTCTATCCTTGCAAACTGGAAGCAGTACTGTCCCCTACCTAACAAATTATTTTATTTCCCAACCTCTGAACTCCAGAAGGTTGGTATCTGGGGCTGGTTCCCTCACCTTGCCTGAGGCTGTCACCATCACCATCATCTTCTGCAGATTGAACTCATCTCTGGCCAAAGTATCAATGTTGATCTCGTTCTTGATCTGACTTCGGGGCTTTCGAGCATCATAGAACATTTTCCAAAGGTGGGCGGTCCATGCCTGCAGCAGGATAAACTGAGACGAGAGGCGCTTCAGGAACATCCCCAGCAAACCATCTAGAAACAGAAAAAGGCATACATGGTCAGACCAAGTGTCCAGCAAAGTTTGTGCTTTTCCCAGAAAGAGACCTCTCCTTCTCCTGCTAAGCCTTCAAGTCACACTCTAGCCTATAAGCCAAAGGGCATCTATATCTCATGCTCATAGTCTCACACTCAGGTTCAGCCATGCACAAGCTTCCCCAAACCGCCTTACCTTGCTTGCTCTTAGAACATGATATACCTAGAAACTTATAATAAGGAACTAAGTGATCAAGAACCAGCCATGCAGGATACAGCCATGCTGTGAATGTCTCCACCACAGCCTGCATCTAGGTCAGCTAGGGGAAAGTATAGGAGTGCCAACAAAGCTAGAGAAGTGCAAATGTAGGGGCACAAGGTGCAGGTGTATGGACCAGGAACAGTGCTTCCATTTCCCACTGCTGCATTCATAAAGGCTGTCTGTTTCACTGACTCCTAACAGGCTTCCAGCAGCCCATTTCCAGAGCCACCATTCCCTCTCTCTCCCTGACACCACCACTCTTCCCATTCTACTACCAGAGATTTAGTGACAGGTGCAAAATAACATGGTCAACATCAGGGTCTTGGAGTCTGGCAGGCCTGGATTAAAACTCAGTTTCATGGCCCAGGACTGTAATCATAGCTACTCAGAAGGCTGAGATCTGAGGATCATAGTTTAAAGCCAGGCCAGGCAGGAAAGTCTGTGAGACTCCATAGGTAGGGTGTAGCCTTGAGCAAAAATGCTCAGGGACAACATCCAAGCCCTCAGTTTAAGTCTCAGAACCAGTATCCCGCAAAAGAAAATCAGCTCAAGTCCTCACAAAGATTCTGGGAAATGTACTTACCCTTTGTGCTTTGATTCTTCATTTACAAAATGGCTGGTAGCCCAGAGGCTAGTGCAAAGACTAGATCATATGACCGACATATGATTTCTTTAGCTCAGTGTCAAGCCCAGGAGATACTCACTAGAGCAGCGCTTTTGCTCATCTGTTTTCCATCCACCACAACTCAAGGTAGGGAGGTGAGGGGCAGAAGGGACAGGGCACAAGCAGAGTAGTCCACAAACGTGTGTACCTCACTGATGCAAGTCAGGAGAAATAAACAACCCAAAGCTAGCCATGTGGGCAGGCAACAAGCAACAAAGCAGCAAACAGCAGGATTTACCTTGAATTGCTGGATCCAGGCAGCAGAAACAAATAGTAAAGTCAAATTAATTCTCAGCTTAAGAAAATGTGTGCCTCCCAGTGGGGTGCCTTGCCCAGAGTAGGCCCTTAACAACTACCCTTAAGGATAAGTGGCTGGGTGGGGAATGGGGAGAGAGCACACACAGTCTAGGGAGGGCTGACACAGAATAATGAAGTTCACAAGGCTAGCTACTAGGCTATCTCCACATTTATGATCTCCAGGTACATGGGGATAATGTGTGGACAGTGCCTGGCATTTAAGTGAAGTTTTTTCTTGGTGGTGGTTTCTGTTGGTTTTTGTTTTTGGTCAATTGTGGGGCTTAACCTCAGGGCCCAGGCACTATCCTGAGTTTTTTTGCTCAAGGCTAATGTTCTACCACTTTGAGTCACAGAACCACTTCCAGTTTTCTGGTGGTTAACTGAAAATGAGAGTCTCATGGACTTCTTCCTGGCCTGGCTTCAAACTGCCATCCTCAGATCTCAGCCTCCTGAGTAGCTAGGATTACAGGCATGAGCCACCAATGATAGTATTGTTCTTGGTAACAATGGTAGTGGTTGTGGGGCTTGAATTCGGGGCCTGAGTACTGTCTCTGAGCTTTTTTTTTTTTTTCCCTTTCTTTTTTTGCCAGTCCTGGGGTTTGAACTCAGGGCCTGAGTACTATCCTTGGGCTTGGGCTTTCTCAAAGCTAGTGCTCTACCACTTGAGCCACAAAACCACTTCTGTCTTTTTCTGTGTATGTGGTACCAAGGAATTGAACCCAGGGCTTTGTGAATGCTAGGCAAGCACTCTTACCACTAGGCCATGCTCCCAGCCCTCTCTGAGCTTTTTTTGTTTAAGCCTAGCCCTTTACCACTTTGAGCCACAGCACCACTTCCCTAAATGAAAATTTTTGTGCCTCCGGATCTTCCCATGGAGGCTCTCTCATGGAAAGACTGAATGTGCACACCACAGAGCCACAAACACAATGCAAACAGGCCATGGAGCTCCTCTGGAAGCCAGGGGCACCAGCAACAAGACTAGCCCAGCAACAGCCCCTTCAGCAGCCACCCTGCTGCCCACCCCTTCGTTCATACCTGCCTTCTTGCCAAATTCTCCTTCCAGCTCAGCTTGTGCCCCAGTAAGGGGCAAGTCCACCATCTCCAGGCACACCACTTCAGCCAGGGACTCCTCACGGCTCCACAGCACCACCTTCCCTGCTATAGGAAACAGTTGACAAGAACTCAGCTTGCCTCCCTAGCCCTCTGGAGACTCAGCAGACAGAACAAGGGGCTAGAATGAAGACATTAAGTGACGAAAGTTCTAAACTTACCCTGGAATGCTAAGGCATTACTGAACAGCAGGATAGGTGGCTCTGGGGAAAATGCTCAAGGTACACGTCTGTGATTTTTGACCAGTTACCAACCTGACTGAAACTCCTGGGCAAGCTGGCCACAGAGGGCTGGCTGAGGCACTTACCAAGCTGCTGCAGGAAAAGCAGCAGGTGGTCCTGTGTCTGTATCAGAGCCCGGTAGCCCACTGAGTCATCCTTCTTCAAGAATACCTGGATGTACAGCTGGAAGCCAAGCAGTCAGTGAAAATTCAGATGCCTTGGGGAGTGCCACATCCCAGACACAAATGTCAGGACAGGTCTGAGGTCCAGACTCTGGCACTAAGTGATATCTAAACAATACAGCTACTACCTAGATACCACCAATAAGGTATGATCCTGGGAGTCAGCAGGGTAATGGTCCTGGGTCCTTGGACCTGTCCATGAAGGACTTCCGTATGTGGACAGACATCATTCATCCAAGCACAGAGTAAGTAGGCCAGGATTGGACTTCCATTTCAGAGATGAAGAAGCCAGGTCCCATGGGATACCAGGGAAAATAACAAGTGCAGCTAGGGTTTCAAACAGCCTGTCTGAACACATGCAACATGTCTTACTAGGTATGCAGCTATGGACTGGGTACTAAACACCATTGTAAACCAGGTCAGTAACAACCACTACTGAGACAGTTGCAGCAACAGCATACAAGCTGAAGGCTGAAAAGAGGCAGCTGAGCATAACACCTGCCTCTGCTCTTACAGATGATCAGTCTGAGGGCTAGAAGAACAAGCACTCACATCCACACTCAGCCCATGGCTGCAGACTGGCCCCACACTGGCATGCCTGCAGGATGGAGCCTAAAGGCAGAGGCTGTGGCTCACCTTCTCAGGCCGGGTGCCATTCTGTTCTAGGCTGAAGGAAATGGTGGTGTCCAGGAGGCGCCGACCGGTCTCCACTAAGTAGAGGTTAATAGTGTAGGTCTGGTTGAAGCACATCAGTGAGTCCTAGAGATACAAACAAGTAGGTCAATTAAAAAGGATCTCCCTCAGGCAGGGAATGTGGCTTAGTGATAGAGTTCTTACCCAGCATGCACAAAGCCTTGGGTTCTATTCCTCAGTACTACATACACAGAAAAGGCCAGATATGGTGCTATGGCTCAAGTGGCAGAGTGTTAGCCTTGAGCAAAGAACCTCAGGAACAGTGCTCAGGCCCTGAGGTCAAGCCCCAGGATTGCACCAAAAAAAAAAAAGGATCTTCCTTGCCAAGTGCCAGTGACTCATATCTGTCATCTTGCAAACTCAAGAGGTTGAGGTTTGAAACCACCCTGGACAGACAAATCTAAGAAACTCTCATCTCCAAATAAAAAGCAAAAAGCTCAAAATAGAGGTGTGTGGGCTCAAGTGGTCAAACAACAGCTTTGAATAGAAAAAGGAGCAAGGGGCCGGGAGTTTGGCCTAGTGGTTAAAATGCTTGCCTAGCATGCATGAAGACCCGGGTTCGATTCCTCGGTACCACATACATAGAAAAAAGCCAGAAGTGGTGCTGAGGCTCAAGTGGTAGAGCTCTAGCCTTGAGAAAGTCCAAGGAGAGTGCTCAGGCCCTGAGCTCAAGTCCAGGACTGGCAAAAAAAAAAAAAAAGAAAAAAAAAAAGAAAAAGGATAGCAAGAGCACAAGTCCTCAAGTTCAAGCCCTAGTACCAGCACCAACAAACAAACAAACAAACAAACAAATAAATAAGTAAGTCCAAGGGGGGAAGAAACATCCTAAAAAAGAATTCAGGAAGCTGAGAGTTTGGGCTAGTGGTGGAGTGCTCACCTAGCATGCACAAAGCCCTGGGATCGATTCCTCAGTACCACATACACAGAAAAAAAAAAAGCTGGAAGTGGTGCTGTAGCTCAAGTGGCAGGGTGCTAGTCTTGAGAAAAGCTCAAGGACAGTGTTCAGTCCCTGAGTTCAAGCCCCAGGACTGGCAAAAAAAAAGAAAGGAAGGAAGGAAGGAAGGAAGGAAGGAAGGAAGGAAGGAAGGAAGAAAGAAAGAAAGAAAGAAAGAAAGAAAGAAAGAAAGAAAGAAAGAAAGAAAGAAAGAAAGAGAATTCAGACAGGCCAACTGTCAGTGGCTCACACCTATAATCCTAGCCACTCAGGAAGCTGAGATCTGAGGCTCACTGTTTGAAGCCAGCCAAGGCATAAGACTCATCTCTAATTAACCACTCAAAAAATAGAAATGCCACTGTGGCTCAAAGTGGTAGCATGCAAACCTAACCTTGAGCAAAAAGAGCTCAGGGACAGTGCCCAGGCCCTGAGTTCAAGCCCCATTACCAACAAAAAGAATTCAGACTAGAGATTGGAGACATGGCTCAGGTAGGAAAGTACCAGCCAATGAGCAAAAAAGTAAATCATAAGTTCAAGTCCCCATCTTGGACCAAAAAAAAAAAAAATTCAGACTAGAGAGAAAATGCATCCAAAGAAAAATAACAATCAAAGAAAAAACCAAGCGCAGTGGCTCATGCCTACAATCCTAGCTACTCAGGAGGCTGAGATCTGAAGATCATGGTTCAAAGCCAGCCCAGGCACTATAGTCCATGGTACTCTTATCTCCAATTAGCCACTAGAAAACTGGAAGGTCGGTAGTCTTGAGCTGAAGAGCTCAGGGACAACGCCCAGGCCCAAAGTTCAAGCACCCATGACCAACCCAAAAAAGAAGAAAAGGGGCCGGGAGTTTGGCCTAGTGGTAGAGTGCTTGCCTAGCATGCACAAAGACCCAGGTTCGATTCCTCAGTTCCACATACATAGAAAAAAAAAAGCCAGAAATGGTGCTGTAGCTCAAGTGGTAGAGCTCAAGCCTTGAGAAAGTCCAACGACAGTGCTCAGACCCTGAGTTCAAGCCCAGGACTGGCAAAAAAAAAAAAAAAAGGGCCAGGAGTTTGGTATAATGGTAGAGTGCTTGCCTAGCATACACGAAGAGCCGGGTTCGATTCCTTGGCACAACATACATAGAAAAAAGGCGGAAGTGGTGCTGAGGCTCAAGTGGCAGAGCTTGAGAAAGTCTAAGGACAGTGCTCAGGCGCTGAGCTCAAGCCCAGGACTGGCAAAAAAATAAAAATAAAAAGAGAGAGGTACCTTATACTCATAAATAAATAAGTAAACAACTACTATACTTGTCATAGAAGGAAGCTGTAAGGTACACTGTGGCAGAGACTTTACAAAGAGTGGTTTGACTGTGACCAAGAACAGGAAGCAAAGAAAACTACAGCAAAGCCTCAAGTCCAGCCAGGGTCCTACTCTGCCACCTAATGGTACAGCAAGGAGACTACTCAGCTCTACCAGTCATTGGAACCTGGTTGAGAACAAGTGCCAGAGATTCTACCTCATCATCAACCATGAAAAAGGACCAAAGCAAACACATTCAATTTATAGTACTCAAGAGCTTATACGAAGCCTACTAGCCTCAGCCACTCCCAACTTCCTCAATGGCCCCAGGTTGGCACACTGCCCAATGCCACTTTACCTGTGTACTGAACTTCTCTGAAAAGCTCGCCATCGATCCATCTTCAGAATGGCTTGGTTTCTATTACAAGAGAGACAGGAGGAAATTGAGCCAGAGTCCCTTTCAGTCACCAAAATGAAGCTTTCATTTTTCAGCATTAGGGGAAAGCAACTCTCATTTCTCATCTCTACCCACAAGCCCATGCACCCCTTAACAAACAGTCCCAGGAGAAAGTCATATTACTGGGACCTAAGAGCAAGGGTCTGCTTCCTGAAGAGGAAGAGAGAAGTTACCTCTCAGCAACCTCCCTCGCCTGCATTCAACCTGACCAGACTCCTGACTGCCAGAGATCACAGCAGAGACAAGGAGAGACAATCCACGCGCTGGTGTTTACTCTCAGTACTCACTGCTTCATTCCGACAGGTCATGACTGCAGCCACCGTCTTCTCCCCTGTGGTAGCAAAGCTCACGAGGGCAGTCTAGGGGAAAAAGCAAGGTGTCACTTCCCAAAAGGGTATCCTAACCAGGAGTGTTCCCAAGCATTACAGAGTTCAAAGCAGTCCCAACTTTGAGCAACTTAGCAGAGGGGGAGGCCCAAGGTGTATCTAACAGAACCCTTCCCTCCCTCCAGCACACTCACAGGTCACCCTAAACCCTGGGCTGGATGCTATCTATGGGGAGGCTCTGACTGCCAGCTCTGCCTTCCCACAGCAAGGCAGCACTTACTAACGATCCTGTATTAACACAAAGGAGAAAAAGTACCTCACTCATTTTCCAACCCCTTATAGGATAGTCATGGGTCTCAGGCTTAACTGAGACACTGCCTCATAGCAAACTTGTCTTCACTACACCCACCTGAATTCTCAGGTATCGAGGTGCCTGTGCTTACCTGGGGAAAGTTTTTGAGCAGACTCAGAGCTCCATGGTGGTAATGCAGCAAAGCATAGTGGCTCGGGGACACCTGAAGGAAGAACTGGGCCCGAGAAGGCTCCACTGGGTTGGGTTGGGTGGGGAGGACCCGGGGTTGGAATCCATTTCCAAATTCTAAGTTGAGAGACTGAGGAAGACAAGAAAAGGAGGATCACAAAGAGTGGCCAACCAGCCGCTGTCCCACGCAGGCTTAGATCCTGCCCCACTTTACAAGCGGGTATAACTAACCATTTCCTTATACCATGTCACCCAAAGGTGTGAACTTCACCCTGTGGCTCCCAGCTCAGGAAGGAAGCCACAATACCACCTGGAAATTCACCCCATCAGGGAATCATGTCACCTCAGCTAAGTCCCCAGACAATGCCTATGGCAGCTGGTGCCTCTCACCTGCAAGGGAATCTGCCGAAGTTCCCATTCTGTCTCCAGGGCTAGAGTTTGGAGGGAACGGGAGCTCAAGTCAGGGCACACGAGTACAGCCTCATCCACCACACCGCAGGTTCCAGTGAGATGCTGCAGCCATGGGGTTGAAACTCTGACCTGCAATAAAGACATGGAGGATCCTTCTCATCCTCTCAGTTCATCAGTAAAATCACTGCTGGAATTCCACAGAGCCCTTGAGCGCCAAGGCTCTGTGGAGCTGGTCCCAGAGGACTTCTTCCAATCCCACTGCCTGCCACCAGCCCCCACAAGAGCCTCCACAGATGAAGAACCCTCAGAATTTTCTCTCTGGCCCCTTGAAATATATGTTGACAACCTGATGCTTTAGACAAGTGTTCTCTACTACATTTGTCTCAGGCCATTTCCTGTCATTGCTTACAGCATTATCTCAGAAGATATTTAACAGGCAGTGACTAGAGCGGAGTATTTTTTTTTTAAGTTTATTTTATTTATTTATTTATTTTTATTTTATTTATTTTTTTTTTTGCCAGTCCTGGGCTTGAGCTCAGGGACTGAGCTCTGTCCTTGGGATTTCTCAAGGCTAGAGTTCTACCACTTGAGCCTCAGCACCACTTCTGGCTTTTTCCTATGTATGTGGTACCGAGGAATCAAACCCGGGTCTTCGTGCATGCTAGGCAGGCACTCTACCACTAGGCCAAACTCCCGGCCCCGAGCTGAATATTTTTAACCATCTCAGAAAAGCCCCAAATGCAAACACATACTTTACAGACATGGAGGTGAGGACAGAGCAGCAGCAAGTGACCTGAATCAAAGACCATGAATGCCTTTTCATCTGCCCAGCCAAGTCCCCTGGTCCCCAGAACAAATCCACTCAAATCCCCATCAAATCCACTCTCCACTCGCAAGGTGCCTCAAGTCATATGGCCTCCATACCTGCTGGACAATCTCTCCATCTTCCACGTTAAACTTGACAATGTTCACATGGCTGAAGGGAACAACGCCAAGGGCCCACACCACCCCGGAGCCGTAAGAATACACCATCTGGTAGTGGATGCTGTCACTAAGGGGGACGGGAGACAGCAGGACAAGTGTTAGTCCTTAGACAGGAACAAGCCCCAGGGACCTTCCAAAGTCAGGCTGCCAATCCTTAGCCAGCTGTCACAAATTGGCAAGGCCCACACAGGCTTTGTTTGGATCCCACATTTTAGATATTGCTTTTGTTTTTTAGTTTGTTTTGGTAGGGGAGTTGTCTGTGGAGTTTTGCTTTTTGGGTTTTTTTCTTCTTTTTAAGTGCTGGAGATTAAACCAGGATCTTTCCATGCTAGATAAATGTTCTACCTTAAAACCCCACTAGCCCACTATCCTTGGGCTTTCTCAAGACTAAAGCTTGATCATTTGAGCCACAGCACCATTCTGGCTTTTTTTTTTTCTTCTATGTATGTGGTACCAAGGAATCGAACCCGGTCTTCGTGCATGCTAGGCAAGCACTCTATCACTAGGCCAACTTCCCGGCCCAAGTTTTAACAGCATCTTCTTACAAGGGCACTTTACCTACACCTCAAGGCAGTAGGTAGTAATTTAATGATTCTCCACACATGTGTAACAAAATGTATTTTTCAGTCTAGGGGGTACTGGCTTGCCTAACACATATGCGGTCCTAGACTAGCTTCCCAGTACCTGGAGAGGGAGACAAGGGGATGGGAAAAAAAAAGGAAGAGCAGGGGAAAAAAAAAAAACAGTTCTCTAGGACTATTACATTTGAGTGATCAAGTATAAACCAAGATACCACCCTACCCCTTCTCTTCACACATACAAATATACAACTTATTCAAAAGGTAAAGCAACAAGCTGAACAAGTGTGAGGTCCTGACTCCAAACAGAAGAAATAAATACAAGAAAACCAGTACAGAAACTTAAATCAAAACAAAACAAAAAACATTTGTGTGCAACTGAGGTTTCTGAAGCATTACAACAAAATTCTGCCATATGTTCATAATTAGCTTTTTAGATTAGAAATACTATCTACAGACTTTTAATCTGTCTCTAACATTTGATTACAAGGTTTCTTTAACTTGTACCCAAAAGGAGCTGTTTAAACACAATAATAAAACAATGTATTTCTGAGCAGTGGTAATTATGTGCTATTGTTGGTTTGTAATTTTGAAAAGAACAAGATTATATGATGTCTTCTAAACTAGTGATCCAAAAATTATTGATTCAAATAAAATGAATCCTAGCTGCATAATCTAAAACAAAAAAACTCCACCAGCCTCATTTTTGTTCTTAATTTGAATTATTTGTCATTAAGAACTGGGTGTACATATAAAACCAGACTCCTGCCTTTTTTGTTTGCCACTCCTGGGGTTTGAACTCAGGGCCTGAGCACTGTCTTGGGTTTTCTCAAGGCTAGCGCTCTGCCACTTGAGCCATAGCACCACTTCCGGCTTTTTTCTATGTAGGTGGTACAAAGGAATTGAACCCAGATCTTCATGCATGCTAGGCAAGCACTCTACAATTAGGCCAAACTCCCAGCCCCCAGACTCCTAACTTTTAAGTAAAAGAGGGGGCAATACTGGGCCCACCTACAAAAACATAGGGCACCAATCCCTTGAGTAAGGCCACCTTCTGCAGGTGACCACCACAGAGCCACAGCCTTTGTGCTTAGGCTAGTATCCACAAATGTACCACACCATACACAGCAACATGAGAGCCCTGCTGTAGGACTTGAAGGAGAAAGGGGCTGCAGGGAGCGGGACAGCTCACCAACCCATGGCCTTACCTTTCAGGGAGATGCTCCACCCACTTCAGGTGCCCACTGGAGAGGTGATGGAGGGCAAGAGTAGTCTTCTTCAGGACAGCCACATAGCGTACTGCCTCCTGCAGCCCCACTAGCCCGAGTGCCTGGAAACTAAGCATAGATACAGGTGAGAACCTCAGGCTACAGCAGACAGTCCTTGGTAGGGAAGCAAATAGGCTTTAAAGTCAAACACGCTAGGTGCTAATACTGACTCTGCCTGTCCTTAACCAGCATGAATGGCTACACTGCTACCACTCAATCAAACTGTTTCCCTGAACTCTGCACAAATCTAACAGTTGTTTGTTCCTTCTCCTGGGACTTCACAGCAGCCAGGCCAACCTGCTGCTTACTATACACCTGTCCTTGAGCTAATGCCTACCTCCCCAGCTGAATGTGAACCTGACAACAGAGCTGTCCCACATTCACATGGATGTACCCATGAATTACTATTGTAAGATGTGTGCATTAATGCAAAGAACTTAAATAGCTTCAACAGACTTTGCAAAGATAAGACAATGATTCAAGCCTTGTGTTTCTAAACACAAAAACTAAAATATCTACAACATGGCAAGCACACATTATTGTAAGACAGGAAAAACAAAAGAATAAACACTGCATCTCCATACAAAGCTGACTCTAAGGGCAGCCAATAAATGCTGCTCTAAACACAGGTGACCCACAAGCTCAAAGGGCATCAAGATGTCTGATGCACTTTGCCTCTCCAGTGGTCCCTGAAAAAAGGACAAACAGCCCAGAAGTGCTGTCTATGCAGTTCTACCCTCCAGCAAAGCCTTTTACTCATCCATGATGAAATTCAGCATCTTTTCCTACCTGCCACTATCCAAGGTTATCTCCCAGTTCAAGCCCCCAATGTTAGTCTCCCAGGAACGCATGATCCGACCTCCACTTGACACTGTGATTGCATCTGGAAGAGGAAAGATGGGGAAGGAGCCATTTCCCACACTTGCTCTATAGCCTTTAAGGTCCCTGAGCAATGGCCCCTACCTACTTATATACCCAACGTATGTTAAATGGGAATATGCTCCTCAATCCCAGAAGCATCCCTTCTCCTTTCCTCATCAGACATTATACAATCGAAGGAACCAAGCAACAGGGGAAGGCAAGATGCCATGAGAGAAAGAGCTTGCTAGCCTCTGCTTACCCTGTCCATGAAGCAGCATGGCATCCACAGCCCCTTCTGCTGTGCCTTTGTCCACATGGCGCCACACTGAAAGAGATGAAATATAAATATCTTGTGGATATTACCATGATCCAAGAGGCCTAGTAGAGGGCTGAAGAGGTCTTCGTTTGCACAGAGGTATCCACCAGCATTAAGAAAGGAGGCCAGCCAGCACGGTGGCTCATGCATATAATCCTAGCTATTCAGAAGGCTGAGATCTGAGGATCAAGGTTCAAAGCCAGCCAAGGCACTGAAAAGTGAGACATTCTTATCTCCAATTAATCACTAGAAAACAGGAAGTGGGCTATGGCTCAAGGGGTAGGGTGATAGCCATGAGCTGAAGAACTCAGGGACAGCACCCAGGCCTAGAGTTCAAGCCCCATAACTCACAGAGAAAGAAAGAGAGAGAGAGAGAGAGGAAGGGAGGAAGGGAGGGAGGGAGGGAGGGAGGGAGGGAGGCAGGGAGGCAGGCAGGCAGGCAGGCAGGCAGGCAAAGAAAGAGATTGGCCTAGTGATAGAGTGCTTGCCTAGCATGCACGAAGCCCTGGGTTCAATTCCTTGGTACTTCATACACAGGAAAAGCTGGACGTGGTGCTGTGGCTCAAGTGGTAGAGTACCAGGGATGAACAAAAGAAGCTCAGGGACAGTGCCCAGGCTGAGTTCAAGCCCCAGGACTGGTGAAAGAAATGAAGGAAGGAAGGAAGGAAGAAAGGAAGGAAGGAAAGAAGGATAGGAAGGAGGGAGGGAGGGAGGGAAGAAGGGAGGAAGAGAAATTAAGAAAGAAAGAAATTAAGAAAGAAAAAAAAGAGAGAAAGAGAAAGAAGAAAAATACTGACTCCAGGGCCGGGAGTTTGGCCTAGTGGTTAAAGTGCTTGCCTAGCATGCATGAAGACCTGGGTTCGATTCCTTGGTACCACATATATAGAAAAGCCGGAAGTGGTGCTGAGGTTCAAGTGGTAGAGCTCTAGCCTTGAGAAAGTTCAAGGACAGTGCTCAGGCCCTGAGCTCAAGCCCAGGACTGGCAAAAAAAAAAAAGAAAAAGAAAAATACTGACTCCAAATGCTACTTCCATCACTTTAGTTTCTCAAACAATCCGGTGAGCAGAGATAATTTAAGAAACATCATCTAAGACTTCACTATGAAATAATATCGTTTCTGTGACAGTGCTTTATTTAAGGATATTCAGGTCGAGGCAAATAAACTGCGAAAACCAATTATATAAATATAGATTAAGAGTCAGGCATGGTGGCTCATTGGCTCACGCCTGTAACCCTAGCTATTCAGGAGGCTGAGATCTGAGGATCAAGGTTCAAAGCCAGCCCAGGCACAAAAGGACCTGAGACTCTTATCTCCAATTAACCTCCAAAAAAAGGGAAGTGGGACTTGGCTCAAGGGTAGCCTTGAGCTGAAGAGCTCAGGGACAGCACCTAGGCCCAGGGGTAGAGTGGTAGCCTTGAACTGAAGAACTCAGGGACAGCACCCAGACAGAGTCAAGCCCCATGACCCACAAATAAATACATATATAAATAAATAAACAAATAGTAAATATTCAAAGATGACAAGCCTGGAAAAAGATGTAACAGAACATAATAAGAAAGGCTTCTTGGCTGGGCGTAATGGCTCACGCCTGTAATCCTCACCACTCAGGAGGTTGAGATCTGTGGATCACAGTTCAAAGCCAGCCTAGGCACTATAGACCGTGAAATTCTTATCTCTAATTAACCACTAGAAAACAGGGAAGTGGGGCTGTGGCTCAAGGGGTAGGGAAGTAGGCTTAAGCTGAAGAGCTCAGGGACAGTGCCCAGGCCCAAGAGTTCAAGCCCATGACCCACCAAAAAAAAAAAGAAAAGAAAAAGAAAGAAAAGAAAGTCATGGGCTGGGAGTTTGGCTTAGTGGTAGAGTGCTTGCCTAGTACGCACAAAGACCCAGGTTCGATTCCTCGGTACTACATACATAGAAAAAGCCAGAAGTGGTGCGGTGGCTCAGGGTAGAACACTAGCGTTGAGGAAAGTCCAAGGACAGTGCTCAGGTCCTGAACTCAAGCCCAGGACTGGCAAAAAAAAAAAAAAAAAAAGAAGTCATTTGGGCTTGGATATATAGCTCAGTGGCAAAGCACTTACCTAGCAAGTGCAATGTCCTGAGTTTGATCCCCAGTACCAAAAAAAAGAAAGAAAAAATATATACACAGTTGGGGGAGGACAAAAAAGGCATCTTTTGGCCAACATATCCCTACTTCAGGAAGCAGCCAGGCAGGGAAGCCAAGCCACTGGCTGCTCAGATTCACTATGATCAGTGGTGACACAGCTGTATCACATTCACGTGTTCCCATGGTATCTGCTAAGTGAATTACATACCCACCCCAAACCACGCAGACCATGCAGCTAGCTCACTTACAGATCTCTCCAGTACGAGAATTTAAGGCTGCAATCACATTCTTCTCTGTGGCCACAACCAACTTCTTGGATCCAGGGGAAAATTCCAAGGAGGCAAACTTGAGTTTCCCAACATACTGCTGTCTCCTGTGGAAGAGTGCAGGGGACATAAGGGGCAAAGAAATCACTGCATGAAAAGCTTGCAAAAAGACCAAGTCCTGGGTGATCACCACCACAACTACTTTGCCACACTAAAGGAATGTCTATTACTGAAGACATCTGACCAAATGCAAAATTTCCATGCAGTAAAGTCAAAAGCAAAGAAACAAGTTTTCCAATTAAATATAAATATATACTTACTTAAGAGAAGTAACCCTCCCTCAGAGCCCCTGGCCCACATCCACTAAAGTTACAACCTGCTCTGTATTCAATGGAAGCAGGACTGGGAACTTCGAGACACCCAGGCCCTGTCCTGATCAGCACAGAAGTCAAATCTTCCTACCCTCTGTCCACTTTCACTAACATCTCCAGAAAAACAATACAAAGTATCCAACAGAACTTCCTAGACTAGTATGGATTTTGTTCATTACAGCCCTTCCGTCCATCCCCCTCCCCCTCTCTCTCTTTTTGCCAGTCCTAGGGCAAAGATTGGGAGACTCCAATTAACTACTAGAAAACTGGGAGTAGTGCTGTGGCTCCAGAGGTAGGGCAGTAGCCTTGAGCTGAAGGGCTAGGTGACAGCACCAGGCCCAGAATCCAAACCCCATGAGGGAGCAAGGGGAGAGGGGGTACTTAGTACCTGACACTTTTGATCAATGGCTAGAGTTCTACCAATTGAGCAATACCACCTACAACTACATGCTAACTATAAATAACTTTTTCTGGGGCCAGGAGTTTGGCCTAGTGGTTAAAGTGCTTGCCTAACATGCATGAAGACCCGGGTTCGATTCCTTGGTACCACATACATAGAAAAAAGCCAGAAGTGGTGCTGAGGCTCAAGTGGTAAAGCTCTGGCCTTGAGAAAGTCCAAGGACAGTGCTCAGGCCCTGAGCTCAAGCCCAGGACTGGCAAAAAAAAAAAATAAATAACTTTTTCTGTACATAAAGAACACTGTATCCCCAGACATGATGGAAATACATAAGCCCACACTGCATTTAAGTGAACCTAGTCTACCAGAAGAAACCAAACAAATAAAACTGTAATTGGGTCAAAAGGAAAGAGTCCTAATCCAAGAAGTCTCTTTCTTTCTTTCTTTCTTTCTTTCTTTCTTTCTTTCTTTCTTTCTTTCTTTCTTTCTTTCTTTTGGCAGTCTTGGGGCTTAAGCTCAGGGCTGAGCACTGCCTTGGGTTTTCTCAAGGCCAGAGACCTACCACCTGAACCACAGCACCACTTCCAGCTTTTTCTATATATATGGTTCAGAGGACTCAAACCCGAGTCTTCGTTCACGCTGGGCAAGCACTCTAACACTAGGCCAAACTCCCAGCCCAAGGACTGGTGTCTTTTTTTTTTTTTTTTTTTTTTTTTTTGCCAGTCCTGGGCTTGAGCTCAGGGCCTGAGCACTGTCCTTGGACTTTCTCAAGGCTAGAGCTCTACCACTTGAGCCTCAGCACCATTTCTGGCTTTTTTGTATGTATGTGGTACTGAGGAATTGAACCTGGGTTTTCGTGCATGCTAAGCAAGCACTCTACCACTAGGCCAAACTCCCAGCCCGGACTGGTGTCTTTAAAGTACTGTCTTTGGGCATTCTCAAGGCTACAGCTCTTTCACTTGAGCCACAGCACCACTTCCAGCTTTTTCTATATATGTGGTACTGAGGAATCAAACCCAGCTATTAGGCTGAGGCAGAACTGAACAACATAGTGAGACTCAAAAAAAGAAGACAGGGGGGTGGGGGTGAAGGGACTCATGCCTGTAATCCCAACTACTTAGGAGGATGGGATCTAAAGATCTTAGTACAAAGCCAGCCAGCTCAGGCTGGAAAGTCCATGAGACTCCTATCTCCAATTAACCAGAGTGGAGTTGTAGCGCAAGTGGTAGACCTCCAACCTTGAGCAAAAAGGGACGATGTCCAAGCTCTGAGTTCTGGTATACACATGAATGAGTAAGTGCACACCTTGCATATGGTTAAGGGTCCCTCCCTCTCAGGACATTTTGGTATATTTTCTACCATTTATTTTTCAGTTTGAAAGTTGCACAGACCTAATATTCTGCTAAACTGCAATTTTCCACTGTGTAGAATATACATGTATGATATTGGGAGCATTTGCAAACACCACTACCAATGGAATGTATGTCTCAGCACTCAGGAGGTTGAAAAGCATGTTGAGTTTAAGGACAGCCTGGATGACTTCATAGTGAGACCTTGCCTCAGAAAACTGAAGTTACTTACACTACATTAGTCACACTGTGTGGCACACATCAGCACTCAACATGAGAGAAAATGTCAACACGAGAGAAAAAGACATCACCAAAGAGGAGAAATCTGAGTTAGGCCCTGACAGATGAAAGTTCAAACAGCCGTCAATATTCATAGATTTCACTCCGTAAGCTAGGCTCTCTGTTAAGTGTTCAAGGGAATTCGTTCCATCATCCTTAGGTGCCCATCCTCCTTGAACACTTCATAATCCCATTTCACAAATAAATCAAGCAAGGCACAAAATGGCAAGTTAACCAAGGAAATGGAAATTCAAAGGCAAGCAGGTCAACGCTGGGCAGCAGGGCCTTATTAAAAGATGAGCAAATAAATGCACGGAACTCTAGATAATGAGAGCTGCGGGGGGCGGGGGGTCAGACAAACCTCGATCCTAGCGGCTGCCCTGGGAATGAAGGCAGAGGCCGCAGACGCCCTGCAGGGATCCTAACACACACAGCCCTTATTGACCAGCTTAATAAAATTCCCTGGGGACCACAGTCATCTGGGAAGCCACCGAGCGGGCAGGGCCTGGTGGCGTGGGAGTCACAGGCCTGGATGACGGGCTCGGCGTCGGGCGTGCAGCCTGCGCAGTCTCGCCGCGGGGCCCGGCTCGGCGCTCTGCACCGCCCTCCCCGAGCGCCGTTCTGGAGGCTGGTGGGACTGGGGGGGGGGGGGAGCCCACGCCTGCCCCCTGCCAGGTGCACCAACGCTGCAGCCGACCCTGCGCCCGCGGAAACGTCTCCTGGAACGGGACACGCGCGTCCCGCTTCCCGAGCCGCCCCACTCGTACGCACCAGTCAAACTTTCCCACTTGGTCTTCGTAGACCGCGGCTGCAGGGACGAGCAGCGCAGCCCACAGCCACAACCAGGAAGCCGCCGACGCCGCCATGATGGAGCCGCAGGCTCCGCCCACCGACGGCCCGACGCGCTCGGGCCTCGAGACGTAGGGGGAGTGGGGGGGGGGTGCCTTCACACGCTCCCGGGACTCACGGGCCTCCGCACGTCCGAAAAGTGGCTTCTGCGGACGCGGCACCAACTCGCCGGCAGTGGACCGACCGACAGCAGCGGCTCGCCGAGCAGACCGGCGCAGGCATGCGCGAGGACAGCCCTGAGCGCCCGTCCCAGAAGCCCCCGCGGTCGGGGTCCTGACGGGTCGCTCCGCCTCCCGCCGCCGCACGTGTCTGCAGCGCGATGCCTAAGTCCAAGCGGGACAAGAAAGGTGGGCGCGGGACGCGGAGACGCGGGGCCGCGGGGAGGGCGGGGACCTGGGGAGGACGCCGGGGCGGGGCCCGGCCTCGCGCGGGGACACCCGGCGTGTCCGCCTCCGCGGAGGCCGCGCTGCGGGCGAGCTGGCGGGAGCCTCGGGAGGGAGCGGGGCCCCGACGCCTGGGCCCGGGCTCGCGCTCCGCCCTTCACTCCTGCGGTGGCGCTGGCGGGGATCTGCCTGGAAGGCGCCCGCGGTCCTTCGGCCTGGGCGGGGTGCGAAGATCGGCGGTCACGGGAGGCCGCGGCGGGGCTGACGGTCGAGGGAGCGCAGCGTGGGTGTCTCAGTGTTGGTCTGGCAGCCCCGGGGCCTGAACTCGGGGCCGGAGCGCCGTCCTTGGACTTTCTCAAGGTTAGAGCTCTACCACTTGAGCCTCAGCACCACTTCCCGCGTTTTTCTATGTAGGTGGTACCAAGGAATCAAACCTGGGTCTTCAGTGCATGCTAGGCAAGCACTCTACCACTAGGCCAAACTCCCATCCTTAACTGTACTGGTAAAGGATTGCTGGCTGCCTTGTTAAGTAGCCTGGGGAAGGAGGAGGCACAAGGCAAGAATGGAAACACCAAGACCAATAGTCATCTGAGACTTGTAATGCCCAAGTCTCAGGACGACCACCAAGGAAACCACCGAGAGCCAGACTTTGAGAAATGCAAAAGCAAAGCTTTATACAGGTGGGCACCTGGGCCTTGTCCTAAGCACCCACACAGCCGGAACTTAGGGGGAGACCCTGAACTGAATTTTTACAAGGCTTTTAAAGGCAAAGACCACAACTTTACAGCAACATAAACAATCAGCTATTGGAGTGAGAAAAGGTGGGGGTTAGGGACACTTCAGAGCAATGGAAGCTAACTGGAGGTTCCCATACCAGTATAGTCCTAATTAGCTGTCTGAGGGTAGTTTTATGGCTTTAGAAAACAAATGCCATCCCTGGAATTTATGCGAGTTCTGGTTAATTTTAACACAGACAGGACAGTTCCTGGGACTTAATGGCACCACAATTTTCTTTCTTTAATTTATGTGCACTTTTGGGTTACTCATAGTTTATATAAACAACAATATAGTTACTGCCTCAGAATGGGGGCACGTATTAGCCCCTCAGACTGTGGTACTAGTGTGGATCAAAATTGCAGCAATAAAGAAGATCCATATGGATGGCGTTTATTTCATTCAGCCCTCTTTACTGTGCTTTCTACTGAGTGCTATGGTTCCTTTGACTGTGTGCCTCATAAAGAGAGACTGTGAAGCTGGGGACATCAATACAAACCCTATGTCCCTAAAATGATTAAAGAACTGCAGTTGCCCCTCAGGATGAGTAAGAAGAAGCTAGGTCACTTCCTAGGGGGAACCAGGACTTTACAGTTGCTGATTGCTTTGTGATGTAATTTATTTCTTGAGAGCCTTGGTCAGATCTGCCACATGCCAGCTCTGTGGGCAGGGTGAGGCCCAGTTATTTTGACAAAGGACTTCTCTCTCCACAAGGAGGCAATCCTACATCCATGAGTCCACAAATGCAGGCAGGTGCTAGTGGCTCACTCCTATCTATAATCTTAGCTAACTCAAGAAGCTGAAATAGGAAGATTTCAATTTGAAGCCAGCCCTGGCAGGAAAGTCCTCAAGACTTTTTCCTCCAAGTAACCAAAAAAAACCTAGTAGAGATGCAGCTAAAGAGGTAGAGCAAGGTAGGAGTTTGGCCTAATGGTAGAGTGCTTGCCTAGTATGCATGAAGACCCGGGTTCAATTCCACTATACCATATACATAGAAAAAAGCTGGAAGTGGTGCTGAAATGGTAGAGATCTAGCCTTGACAAAAGCCTAAGGACAGTGCTCAGGCCCTGACCCCAGGCTCATTATTTCTACAGCCTCAACAGCAAGTTAGGGCTGCCACTGAGGTCACTACACCAACAGCACTGAGCTACACCCCCACACGGCAGCTAGCTGTCTCACTGGCGACTCAGGGACACTTACTTTGTGTGACATGTTTATGCATGGGGGCCCAGAACAGCCTAGTGCATGGGACCTGGAAATGCCTTGTGTGCCAGCTTGATAGCACCCAGGCCCCAAAAGGGAAAGAAAAGAAGCTTCCATGACTTCCACATTCATCACCCAACATCTTTTCCTCTTATCAGTGTCCCTAACCAAAACCACCAAAAAAGGCCTGGAACTGAAACAGAACCTGATAGAAGAGGTAAGAACGAATTATGTTAATTTTCTAGAGGTTTTATTTCGTTAATAGGTATGGATCTGTGACTGCCTGTTGGTGGATAATGCCATTTAAAAAGCAAACAAGCTGTGGGTCCAGCCCTTGTTCATTACCCAGCAGAGCTCCTACCAGTAAGCCCCCATCCTGGTTTCCGTGTATGATTCATCTGTGCCCTGCACTCCTGACACCTCCCCCCAGCATCCCTGGAATGTACACCTTATGTTCTGCTATTTGGCAATTGGAAACACTGAAATAGCGAGGTTTGTTATTCCATCCCGGGTCTATAAACCTAGGAACCCCTGTCCTCGGGTGTAAGATAAGGGAGAACAGAGATTGCAGATTCTATTCCTCAATGGTACTTTGGCTGGCAGCACTGAGGTGGACAGAGTTTCTAGGTTAGCAGTAAGTACACGAAGCACACAAGAAATGACTGGTCATCTGTAAGTCAGATCCTGGGGGCCTGGGTTTCCCCTGTGATCGGTGGCCGTGGTATCAAAAATGACAGTGAGGAGACATAACCAGGTTAAAAGGCCGGAGCAGATTCTCTCATGAGGCCAGAGTTAGCCACACCAGGCTGCCCTTTGAAATCCTGAGGCTCATAACTTGTCCCACAGCTTCGGAAATGCGTAGACACGTACAAGTACCTCTTCATCTTCTCTGTGGCCAACATGAGAAACAGCAAGCTGAAGGACATCCGGAATGCCTGGAAGCACAGCCGGTGAGCAGGCCTGGGGAGGAAGGGCTGGGCTGCTGTCTGAGCTCAAGAACAACCTAGGGGTCGCACAGGTGGCCTTCACACCCACTGAAGGGCATATTTTAACTGTTAAAGCGAGCGCGCTCTCTTTTTTTGTTTTTCGTCAGGCCTGGGGCTTGAACTCAGGGCCTGAGCACTGTCCTTGGGCTTTCTCAAGGCCAGAGCTCTACCACTTGAGCCACAGCACCACTTCTGTCCAGCCTTTTCTATATATGTGTACCAAGGAATCAAACCCAGGTCTTGATGCATGCTAGGCAAGCACTCCACCACTAGGCCAAACACCCAGCCACTAACGCAGACTTTCTAACAAGCCCCTCAGAATCAAGATTCAATAGTTTCTCGGAAGATATTGGGGAATCAGTTGGTGCCCTTCAAGTCCCAAGCCCTGAACACAAACAAGATCCCTCAGCCGTGGAGAGAGGCATCATGCTAGTTTCTCATTATGTGCCCTCATCACAGACAATGACCTAGCGGCAGTCGCCAAGGCCATGTGGCCACTGGTTATACTTGGCTGGATGGTTCTGAGGTCACTACTGCTATACCAATTTTGGGTTGTCTGTTAAAAGGTGCTATGCCGCCCACCTAGAGACAGGGATTATCACATGATGCTCCCAGTGCACTGGTGAAAAACTTGCTAGTGTCCTGTAGGAGGAAAATAATAGCAGGGACCCTGAACTGGGGTGCTGTATGTAGGATGCTTGTCCAGATGGGGTGCTTCTGGGCCTGTCCCCCAGCCGGTGAGAAATGCATGTTGTTTAACTGAGGAAGGGAAGAGGGCACTCCCTTCAAGCCCCTTTCTGCTTCATAGAATGTTCTTTGGCAAAAACAAGGTGATGATGGTGGCCTTGGGACGAAGCCCATCTGATGAATACCAAGACAACCTGCACCAGGTAGGGGGCTAGCCCACACAGGGAGGGGCTGTATCCCACCCCAAGCCCAGGGAGTGGGGCCCTGTGTGTGCCTGCTCTACCAAATAGAAATGCCCAGAAATGTTGTTACATGCCTCTGGGTGCATGAAACCACTCCCCATGGAAAAATTGCTCACTTTGGAATTGCAGGTCAGCAAGAAGTTGCGGGGTGAAGTTGGTCTTCTTTTTACCAACCGCACAAAGGATGATGTGAATGAGTAAGTGTCCATGAGCAGGGCAGGGACTGTACAGGTAGCAGCCCCAGAAGCCTCACTGACACTTGGTTGTGACCAGAGGTGATTGTATCTTGTCCACAGTGCCTAGCCTGCAGCCGAGGTGTACTCAGCAGGGAGGGGTGCCCAGGTCCCAGGGTGAATGACCTGACTTCCTCCATCTAGAGCTTGACTTCCTATTTCTTTTCTCCCTAAGGTGGTTCACGAAGTACACGCAGATGGACTTTGCCCGAGCTGGTAACAAAGCAGCTTTCACCGTGAGCCTGGACCCAGGGCCTCTGGAGCAGTTCCCCCACTCCATGGAGCCACAGTTGAGGCAGCTAGGCCTGCCTACTGCCCTCAAAAAAGGTACAGCTTTCCCCAGAGCTGAAAGGTCGTGGTCCACAGCCACAAGCACCAGCTTCCAGGCACTCCCTTCCCTGGCTGAACAAGTCGTTTCCAAAGCTTCCATTTACCCCTGAAAAAATAGGCGAAGTCCTCACCTCTTAGGTGGAGTAAAAGAGGACAGTGAGTTCATGCACAGGACAGCACTTAAAGTACATAGAGGCTGGGCCAGATTCTGGCCTAGTGGTAGAGTGCTTGCCTAGCGTGCATGAAGACCTGGATTCCACTCCTCTGTACCACATACAGAGAAAAGGCCCAGAAGTGGAGCCGTGGGCTCGAGTGGTAGAGCTCTAGCCTTAAGGAAAGCCCAAGGACAGTCCTTAGGGCCTGAATTCAGGCCCCAGAACTGGCTTAAAAAAAAATATATATATATATATATATATATATATATATATATAGAGAGAGAGAGAGAGAGAGAGAGAGAGAGAGAGAGAGAGAGAGAGAGAGAGAGAGAGAGAGAGAGAGGCTGCAATAGCCCTGCAGTGTACCAACATGTGGGGTGGGCAGCGAGCCACCACCAGCTTCCTGACTCCACACTGGCAGCAAGTGTCATAAGGGTCTGTGCCTGAGTGGTGTGGGGCCCTCTCCTGCAGGTGTGGTGACCTTGCTGTCTGACTATGAGGTGTGCAAGGAGGGGGATGTGCTGACACCGGAGCAGGCCCGGGTTCTGGTGAGTGTGGGCTCTGGCAGGAGGAGGGAGCCCTGCCCTTCCCCTGCGCTGCCCATCACACTCGTTTCTCCTCGCTCCTTTTCCTGCTCTGAAAGAAACTCTTTGGGTATGAGATGGCTGAGTTCAAGGTGACCATCAAATACATGTGGGATGCGCAGTCCAGGAGATTCCAGCCGATGGAAGATGACCTGCCCGAGAGTGCTCCTGAGTCTGAGGAGGAGTCTGAGGAAGATGAGGACGACTGAGGCCTTCAGCACCATCAGCACAGGCTTCACCACACAGGACTCACTAGGACTCCACTGCCTTCTGCAGGGAGTCTCTATTTATTTTGGTATAGATGAAGAGGGGAGAGGCTATTTCCAAAGAATAAAATTGAGACCACCGCAAGAGACCTTTGTAAGTAAAAGCCCTTGGGTTTGTGCTCCATTCAGACCCTAGGATTTCTTGTTTATCAGGCAAGCTACTGGCGTCCTGACCCTGTGGGACCACTCCTGCCCTGGTAGCATAACAGCTCTGGGGTGGCCCAGAGCAACCCCTCAGCAGGGCTTCCTCCTGTCTAGAACGCCTTTACTTCCCACAGGGAATTCCTGAAAACATTTGGATGTCTATAACCACACTCAGAGCTGATTGATGGATACCAACAAGTCCAGGGTCTTTAGACACTTGAGAAAGGTCAGGGACCTGTGGCTCATATCTATAATCCTTGCTACCCTGGAGGCTGAGATCTGAGGGGTCAGATCAAAGCCAACCTGGGCAAGACAGTCTGGGAGTGTTAACTCCAGTTAACTGCCAGAAAGATGGAGGCAGAGCTGTGGCTCAAGTGGTAGAGCATCTATCCCCTGAGTTCAAATCCCAGGACCAGCAACCCAAAGTACAAGGGGTAGAAAAGATGCTGATATCAAGTAACATTTTATGTTGGCCTGCATGAGTGCTGGGGGACACAGTCTGGTGGTACCGCATTTACCTACTACTTCCATCCCTAGCTCCTCAAGAAAATACTTTTCTATGAATCTGGCAGAGTAACAACTCCGTAGTGAAGTGCTTCCCTGACTTGTGTGAGCCCTAGGTGCTGTGGCAGTATCCCCCAAAAGAAGGTGACCTGTCTCAGAAATTAACCTTTTACGGGGTTCAAACTATGAAGACAGGTGTAGAAAAGCCATGGAACCTGTTACCCTTCTCACACCACTCACTCCATGAATCTCTTGTCCTTGTACTTTGTGATAATACCTTTTATAATAAAACAATTTCCCTGAGTGCTGAGTTATTTATGTGCTAGGAAAGCATTAATGGCACCCCCAAATTTGCTGTAGGTCACATAAGGGCAGGGAAAACATTGAGTCCACTACATTAACATCCAAAGCCCAAAACAGCTCTAACACCATACGTGGCTCTTTAGCATTCACAACCAGCCCCACAGATGAGACGAGCCAGGCTGGGGCAGCAGGGGTGGGTCTAAAGAGACCCTACATGGGCTGGGAGTTTGGCCTAGTGGTAAAGTGCTTGCCTAGCATTACGAAGACCCGGGTTCGATTCCTCGGTACCACATACATAGAAAAAAGCCAGAAGTGGTGCTGAGGCTCAAGTGGTAGAGCTCTAGACTTGAGAAAGTCCAAGGACAGTGCTCAGGCCCTGAGCTCAAGCCCAGGACTGGAAAAAAAAAAAAGAGAGAGAGACCCTACAACCTCTGACAATGTCATCACAATGGTTCCTCCAACTCCCAGTTCCGGAGAGAGAGGCACCAGACACAGATAGCTCATGAGCTGCCAACTTTATTCACTAGAGGCAGACCTCAGCCAGCCACCAGCTGGGTGCATTGGAAGGAAATAGAAGAAAACAGTCAGCAGGGATGAGAAGGTGGAGGAGATACGGGGTAGTCAGCTATCTGCAGTCTCAGACAGGTGGAACCTAGCGGAAATAGTTGGGACACTGGTGGGCAACCAGTGTCCAGGCTTCATCAAAGGCTTCCACAACTTCCGGCTTCAGGGGCCCTTGCTCAGTGACAGCCAAGTTCTGCTCCAGTTGTTCCACGCTGGACATGCCCAGGATGACTGCGTCCCCATGGGCACCCTGCAAGAACACCATGTTAGCAACAGCCTTCCTCCACCTGCAGCTCAAGTCACCTGCCCCTCCCTGCAGCATTGCCAGTATTTTTCCTTCTGGCTGTACTATTCTAGAAGGAGTTGTCTAGCCAAAATTGTGTTGATAACAGCACACAGGCATATTTTAAAATATGCCTTGACAGAGCTGGGTAAAGGGTGAGGAATACTACACCCTGTGACAAGAATATGGGGAGGCCCCAGCCACACAGAACTTGATGCTGCTTCCAGAGCATAGGGGAAGGGATGAAGTTTAAATGCTAATGGGATTTAAATTTTCTAGTTCAAGCCAAATCTATGTTTATGCCCTTCTAAGGGGAGCTGCAAGAATTGGCAGAGTAAGACTCCTTAAGGCATGTTAAAACTGAGAGGCTCATACTTAATAGGGCCACTGGAGAAAAGTGTAACCTGGGCTACCTGGACACTTCAGAAGAAAAAAAGTCATCTACCAGAAGAGACTAGCTGGGAAGTCCTCAAGGCCCCAGGCCCTAACCCCCACTCCCCCAACACCAGGACCCAGGAAAGCCAGCCTACCTCCAGCAGGGAGTGGTGGTACATCCACCTCAGGGCCGCTGATGTCAAGCTGGGGGCACTGGATCCATAGGCGGCCTGCAGGGCCTTCTCCATCAGGGTGATGGCCTTGAAGTAGTTCTCCTTCCAGTAACTGAACAGGACACAGGAACAAGGGTCAGGACTCTGGAGATGGTCCAGGGCAGCCCAGTTCCCAAAGCCCTGAGGCACCTGGATGCTCAGGACCATCTGCACACATCCAGGTAGCTTGGCAGGCAGAGATTTCATCTAGGGAGGGAGCCATGCAAGGACAAGAACTGCTCTCCACGGTGGCACACCCCACCACAGAAAGCTTCAGTCACAGCAATGCATGCAGCTCACACACAAGATCTGATGGGCCTCCACTTATGATTGTGGACATTTCAAGAGGGCTAGCCTGGGAATCTCCTGCAGAAAGCCTGGCTTAAGAGGTCTTTCCCTCCCACTTGCAAAAAGGTCACAAGTGTGCTCAGAAATAAACTAGCAGACGTCTGCAAATTTAGCAATAGCACCTTTCTACAGTGAACAGAAAGAATGGGAACAGGTCAATACTTTGAGACATCACAGTCAATGATGGGAAAGGGAAGCTGAAAGAGATTCAGGAAGTTGCCTCTGACACTGGGTTATTAAGTCCCACATAGATCACCCTTAACCCGGGCACTGGAGGTTCATGCCTGTAATCCCAGCTATTTAGGAGGCTGTGGTCTAAGGACCAAACTTGGAAGCCACCCAAAGCAAGGAAAGTCTGAATCCCTTTACCTCCAGCTAACCACTAAAAAGCCAGAAGTGAAGATGTGCTTCAAATGATAGAGAAGTAACTTTTAGCACAAAAACTCAGGGACAGTGTTCAGGCCTCAAATTCAAGCCCTAGGAAAAAAGATGAGTCTCCTCATAATAAAACCAACAAACAAAAAGTAGGACTCTAAAATGAGTCAGCTTTTATGTATGTCTGTGTGTTTGAGTGTAGGTTTGCTACAACAGTGGCGGGCCAATGTCCCTTTGCTTTTGTGCTCCGGGCTGTCATTCTGTCATGGAACCATACTTCAGTGTGCATGTCCAACTTTGTTGCTGGTTAGAGACAACACTCTCAGACTTAACTGTGTAAGCTGGCTTCCAACTGTGATCCTCAGATCTCAGTCTCCTAAACAGCCAGAATGACAAGCATGAGGCACACTTGTTGACTAAATGCATTTTTTAATGGGCATGTAGACATTTCTTTAGCAATCTTCATTTTAGGGCAGGGGAAGGAGATATCCTGCTATACTAGTGAGCCACAGCAGTGTGGACCTCAGTGTGGACAGCAAGGCATCTTCCCAGGGGAGAGACTCAGTGCCACAGACAGCACTGAAGCCAGAAATCCCAACCTTCTCCAGAGAATCATGACAACCAGGGACCCAGGTCTCAGCACCGGGAAGGAGCCAGCACTGCAACAGCAGTCTTCTGTATGGCAGAACAAGGGCACACTCACCACTTCCCATGCAGACTCCTCCCCCAGTGCTCACCGGTTTCGGTACACCTCAGCCCAGGTAAAACCAAAGAAACGACTCTGGGGATGCTTGCTGTCCTTGTCTTCATAACTGTACCTTCCAGTCAACAGGCCACCTGGTGGGCAGGGGATGGGGACACTTATCACCAACTTGACTGCATATCTGAGCTTTTCATTTCCTCTCTCCATGTGTGGTTGGGTGGGCTTCACAAGGCCAGGCCTGCACCCCAACCCACACCCCAATGTCTGTGTCCACTTAGCCCATACCAGCCAAAGGGTTGAAGGCATAGAATCTCAATCCGAAGTGTCTGAGGCAGGGCAAGAGCTCCTTTTCCACCTGCCGGGTGATGGCGTTGTACATGCCCTGCAGGGAGAGGGTGAGGAGTCAAGAGGAAGGTCCCCAAAGTGTCCTTAGAAAACCCTCAGTTCACACCTGAACAATCCTAGCACCTGACAATCAGGGCTGAAAAACTCATTTCTTCAGGCAACCCATGCAGGATGCAGTGGGTGATGGATGTCAAAATCTCTAAGGGAGACAACACGTTGACCTCTAATTTGGGGGACAAGGCATAGGATGTGGCTGGAACTCAGCACCTCATTCATGCTTCACAAGCTTTACCTCTGGACCATGACCCCAGCCCCTTTGTGCATTGCTGATGCTTGAGATGGGGTCTCTCCCAGGCCACCCTGGACTGTGATGCTGCTACTTGAGCTTTTATTCACAGGGATGTGAATGCCATGTCTCCATGCTCCATGTCTCATCTCCCTGACAGCTTGAGATAGCAAGCACCCAACACACAGACCAGCCATTACCTGAAATGAGGTCTCCCACACTTGTATTCCTGGAAAAGCCTCCTAATCTCTCCCTCCCAAGTAGCTAGGATTACATGCTTGAGTCACCAAGCCTGGCCACCATCCAGGACATTACAGTAATGTAGAGAATAAACACATGCAAATGAGTGGAAAAAAGATTACACTGAACTGGGGACTTTTGGGACCAGTGCCTTGAACAAACTGCTGAATAAATGGGGAGGAGCAGGTGAATCAGAGCCTGAGAACTCAGGGGACTGTGGCTGGGGGGGGAAGAAGGGTGGCGGGGAGCGATCTGTGAGCCGTGACACTTCCCCAAGGGAGGCAGAGGACAGATCCAGGCTGAGGTGCAGAGCCAGGCTTGGAAGTAAGGAGCAAAGTTGTGCACTCAGGCAGCAAGTGGGCAGCCGCCTGCTGGCCAGCATGAGGAACTTTGTCCTCCTCTGAGGTTACCTGGGGGCCGTGCACAGGCTCTGATCAGAGGGGTGGCTGCTCTGTTGAGGGCACAGAATGCAGGCTGAGGGAAAAGATCAGCAAAGCTCCAGAGTCCAAGGCCTGGGCTTCCTGGCACCCCAGGTATGCCTTACCTGATACACGGTGGGCATAACCCAGCCATTGCTCTTGCAGAGGGCACAGATCTCTGCCACCTCCCAGGAGGCATAGTTGGAGAGGCCAAGCTCCACAAACTTGCCCTGCAGGGGAGAGGTGTGGTCACAACCTTGAACAACCAAGGATTCCAGACAGAGGAGGTGGGAGTGGAGACCCTGGGCTGAGGTGTTCCCAGCTCTGCCCTGGGTGCTCTGCTCCCTCACTCTGCTGGTAGTGTGAGGATGGGAAGAGCAGAGATCTCTCCCTCCCTGAGCTCAGGGGACCTTTTTCCACCTCCTGGTGCAGCTGGTGGCAGGCCCGCAGTGTCTCCTCCACTGGGGTGTTGTGGTCAGGCATGTGGAGGTAGAAGAGGTCCACTCTAGAACACTGCAGCCGCTTCAGTGAGGTCTCCAGCTGGAGCCGCAGACTGTCAGCCTTCAGGGACTTCCCATGCAATGGATTGGCCTTGGTGGCAATTTTCACTTTGGAGATACAAATGGAAATTCAAGCCACTTACCAAACATCAGAAAGGGCATTTAGAGCCATGTCTAGAGGCAGAAGTTTGTTCAAGTCCTACTCCTAAGTAATCACTCCTAGGCTCCTGAATCTCTAGGAATCTCAATACTAACCACTGTAAGCAGAATTGACAATAATAATTCATAGGGTGAGAAACACTTAGTGGGATCCAGCGAAGGCACTGCACCCTAGGCAAGGGAGGAGGCAGAGTTGCTGTTGGCCCATAGTCTGCTCTGCAGCAAGGGTGCCCTCCTTGCCTGGGTAGTAAAGACAGGATGACCTTTCTAAGAGGCCTGCGGGCCAGAGAGGGGTAGCCTAGTGCTAGATTCCCAAGGCTGTCCCAGCCTCACAGGCTACAGCTCCTTGGATCCTGATTAGATTAAAACTGGGCTGGTCCAGGAGTTTGTCTTACTGGTAGAGTGCTTGCCTAGCATGCACGAGGACTCTGGTTTGATTCCTTGCTACCAATACATAGAGAAATCTGGAACTGGTACTGAGGCTCAAGTTCTGGAGCTCTAGCCTTGAGAAAGTCCAAGGATAGATCTCAAGCCCTAAGCTAACTGCCAGCCCCGAGCTAAAACCCAGGACTGGCAAAAAAAAAAAAAAAAAAAAAAAAAAAAAAAACCTACAACAACAAAAAGCTGAGCTGCCCTGAGCCAGGAACATAGCCTAGTAGTAGAGAACTTGGCTAGCATGCAGGAAGCCCTGGGCTTGATTCTTCAGCACCACATACTCAGAAAAGAATGGAGGGTCTCCTGTGGCTCAAGTGTAAGAGCTCTAACCCTGAGCAAAAATTCTTCAATAACATTGCCCAGGCCCTAAGTTCAAGCCACAGGACAGGCAAAAAGAAAAAAAAAAAAAGAGGAGAGGACTATGGGGAAAGTGGATAAATGCAAACAGGAGAACACAGTGCTTCACTGTCCAGTAGAAGAAAGCTCAGAGCAAACTGGGCTTCACACAGCTCTGGAAAGTCAGGGCCAGTCAGCGTCCTGGGTAGAGGGATAAACGTTACCTCTGCAGCCATCGCGGCCCAGCCCCAGCCCCAGGCCGCCTAGAATGGTCTCAGACTGTCCATCGGTGTACGCGAAGGCCGTGTCCAGCTCCGTGTGGCCGCGATCCAGGAAGGAGCGCACCGCTGCTGCGCTGGAGGAGGGGTCCAGGCGGAGCCCCATCAGCATGGTGCCCAGCACCGTGGCGGGTCGAGTCTGAGACCCCGTCTGAGACATGCTGGAGGCAGCTGCAGCAGCTGGAGCGGACGGCTGTGCACTGCAGTCCAGCAGGGAAGCCTGGGACTTCAGGCCAGGCCCGGGTACTTGTGGAGCTGCGGGACCACGCCCACTGACGGGGGTGTGGCCGTGGGGCGGGGCCTGGAGGGGCGGGGTCTGGAGGGGGCGGGGCCGAGGGCGGGGCCGGGGAACCCAGGGCTGAGTTGAGGCCTGGCCTGTGGAGGGCGGGGAGGCGGGGTAGCGGGAGGGGAGGGGCCGGGGTGGAGGCTGTGGGAAGTGGCACAGGCCGAGGGGCGGGCTGGGCCTCTGGGTGCAGGGGCAGAGCTGCGGGGAGGAGCTGGTCCAGAGCTGGGGCGGGGCTGCTCTGAGGAAGGTGGCCAGGAGGGGCAGGCAGGGCACTAGGGAAGTCGCTGGCCCTGGGCAGGGCAGGTGAGACCACGGAGGGAGGAAGGCCGGGCGGGCAGTGACAGAGGAGGAAGGGCCTCTCACGAGCTCCTCCGCACGGGGACCGCACCCCGCCCGGGGCTCTGGCCTCCCCCAGGCAGGACTCAGCACTTGGTCTTGGGTGTTCTCAGCTGACGGTGGTCTGGGGCTCTGGCTTGGAGTGGAGGCCGAGCCTCTTGGCAGATCATCCTTTCCTCTGCTGCCCTAGCTTGTAAGTCGTCCTGGCGTCTCTGTCCCTTCCTGGTGGGGCATTAGGGGCCACGTGACCCCAAGGGCTGCCCCATCTGCCATGAGGTCTCAAAGCTGTGGCTTCCGGAGGGGTCCACTCAGCCACCCAGTGGAGTGACCAAAGAGAAGATGCGGCCGGGGGCGGTGGCTCACGCCAGTAAATCCGAGTTTCAGGAGGCTGAGATCTGAGGATCTCCCTTCAAGGCCAGGCCAGGCAGTAAAGGCCAAGACCGGGAGACTCACCTCCGCTTAACCACTAGAAAACTGGAAGGGGTGCTGTGGCTCCTGCTTAGTGTGGTAGCCTTGAGCTGAAGAGGGCAGGGACAGCCCTCAGGCCCAGAGTTCAAGCTCCAGTATAGGGGTGCGGGGGGGGGGGGGAGGAGAGATAGAAAGATCTTATTGTGCCCTGAAACTTGAAGCACTCCCCCATAGCCCGAGACCAAAGATCAATGCAAATTGCAATGAGTCGTTTATTGACGAGCTGGAGCACGGGTCTCTGCGCACTGATAAGTGCAGACCACAGGGCCCGAGCACAAGATTACAGCCCCTTTTATACATTTTTTGGTAGGGGGAAGGCCCCAGAAAGTAATAGCAACAAATCAATACGCCACGCGGGAAATTTATACTATAATTCCATTAAATAATTGGTGCAATACAAAGCAGGAAAGGGGTCGTGACTAATCATTGGTCAGTCTAGCTGGCTGTCATTTTAGGAGGATGGTTTTAGGCCAGATATGAGTCTAGGGGGATCTCCATGGTGACAGGCTTGTGATTGGTTGACAACTGCCCTAGTTTGCTGGCTCTCGCAAGTCCGACCTTGCAGGTACCAGATGGCTACTATCTCTAGCTCCCGGCTTGGAATGTGTATACTCCTTACTACAGTGTAGCTCAGTCTGGGAACCAAGGACAAATGGGTGGTTGTAGATTAGTCACAAGGACAGCAGTTGCATTTCTCAGGATTTTAGCAAGCAGCTATACAGAAGCAGAAAGGCAAGTTAAGGAAATACAAATATAAACATACAAATGAATACAAGTATAAAAATACAAATGGCTAACATAGGTTTATTGAAAATATATAGATATTTTCTATGCTCCTCAATCTGACCTGTTAGCATTGGCTTCTGACTTCCACACTTGAAGGTAAAATGAGGCTGAAGGCTTGGTTCAAATGGTTCAGCTGAGAGCAAGCAAGACCAGCCTGTATCAGGATACAATCATAACTGGCACATGGAAAAACTTATCACCACAAGCAGTATTTTTTCTTTCCAGTTGGAGACTGAACTCTGCAGGGCTTTGAGCTCATCTGGGTTTTCCCCCAGTTCCCACCTCTTGCTGGTTAATGGAGATAAGTGTTTCAGGGAGTTTTCTGGACTGACAACCCTGCAGTACCCAGGCATTACTGCAAACATTTTTTTTCTCTTCTTTTTTTTGGGAGGTGTGGTGGTTATGGGGCTTGGACTCTGGCCTAGGCACTGTCCCAGAACTCTTTGCTCAAGGCTACCCCCCTACCACTTCAGTCACAGCCCCACTTCTCATTTTCTAGTGAATACTTGGAGATAAGAGTCTCACATTCAGGCTGGCTTTGAACTTCCATACCCAGATCTCAGGCTCTTGAGTAGCTAGGATTAGAGGTGTGAGCCACTACAACTGGTACAAACAATATTTTTAAATTGCTTGGACAGGGAGAGCAGGAGTTTGGCCTAGTGGTAGAGTGCTTGCCTAGCATGCACGAAGACGCAGGTTCAATTCCCCAGTATCCCACCTATATAGCAAAAACCGGAAGTGGTGCTGAGTCTCAAATGGTAGACTGCTAACCTTGAGGAAGTCCAAGGACAGTACTCAAGCCCTGAGCCAAGCCCAGGACTGGCAAAAACAAAAACAAAACAAAACAACAAAACAAAACAAAACAAAACAAAATTTCTTAGGGAAAAAAGAAGAGAATTTCACACTCACAAAGTGGAATGTGATGGAAATGACAAATAAACAGGTGTCTTTTAAAATTATTATTGTTGGGGCCGGGAGTTTGGTCCTGTGGTAGAATGCTTGGCGTAGCATGCACGAAGACCCGGGTTCGATTCCTGGGTACCACATACATAGAAAAAAGCCAGAAGTGGTGCTGAAGCTCAAGTGGTAGAGCTTTACCCTTGAGAAAGTCCAAGGACAGCGATCAGACCCTGAGCTCAAGCCCAGGATGGCCAATAAAAAAAAAGAAAAAAAATATTATTGTTATGATTTCCAGTCTTGCACTAAGTTCTTGGGCACTGCCCCTAAGCTTCCTTGCTTGTGCTCTCTCTCCATCTCTAACATACTCGACTTCTAGGCTATACTTCCAGCCCTAAAATTACTTTTTAACATTCTAACTCAGATCTAAACACTTGCTAGACGAATGTCATGCCTAAACAATGAGTCTAGACCTTTTCAAAAAATTAGAAAGATAATTAATAGGAATAGTGATAGAGGCAGTGAAATTCATTGCTTAACATTGTAAACACACTTGGAAATAAAACAATGAAATAAACTCATGAAAGCTAGTATCACCTAAAGAAAAAAAATTGAGAGGGAAGAAAAATTTAGGGGGAAATAAAAAATAGTTGAGTTGGTGGGGAATTGAGCTACAAAAAGTTAATGCCTTGCCTAGCCTGGTCTCTACTATAACATCACAAAATAATAATTATAAAAACTGGACCTGGGCCTGGAGAGGCTGAGTGGTAGAGTGCTTGCTTAGCATGTGTGAAGCCCTGGCTTTCATTATCAGTACCACATACACAGACTGTGGCTCCACTGATAGTATACTCGCATAGACCTGAAGAGCTCAGGAACACTGACAATTTAAGTCCCACCACTGACCAAACAGAAACAAAAACAAAACAAAAAAAAAAATCTGGACTCACATCATTAACCATGTCCTGACCACATGACTCAGCAACTGATTGCTGGCAGCCCAGGGAAAGGGAAATGACACAGCAAACTTACTGTTGACTGGTCACCAATGAAGTAATCCTGGGTCCCTGCCAACACCAATATGCTATAGGACTGCTGCCAAGGCAGGGTGGTCCCGCCTCAAGGAGAACAGAGCAGAGGTCGCCAGGCTGGGCCTGCTGGATGGGGCCTTCTTCTCTCCACAGTCCTTCCCACCTCCAGTGGGTCTCCATGCTCCCGGACTCACGTTGTATAGCTTGTCCTGTGTGGGGAGCCGGTAGTTCACGCCTGTAATCCTAGCAACTCAGCTGGCTGAGTGAAGGTCTGATTCCTGTCTCATTCCCTCAGGCCAAGCTAGACAGCAGGCACACAGGAACAAGCCTGACCACACACTGCTTGTACACCTGCCTGCATGCAGGCAGGTTTCAATCTGGGCAATGGAAACGACCCCATCCTTGGTCCCCAGGGGAAAATGGCCCCTCAAACCAGGTGGAGCCTTCCACTGTGGGCTAGGCCTGGACATGGCCTTGGACCCCCAAGAGTCCATAACCCACGTCTCTTTCCGTTTCCTTGTTAAGCCCTAGATAAGCCTACCCCCAATCCCGACAACATCCAGTCCTGTGGGAAGGTCTATGTCCCTCCCTCTTCCTCAATAAACATCCTTGCTGTTCACAGTCCAGTCCGGCCTTTTTCTTTTCCATTCTCCCTTTCCTGACACTGAGCTCTGAACAATGGTTTGAGTCTCTCAGATTCTCATCTCCAATTAACCACTAGAAAACTGGAAGTGGAGCTGTGGCTCAAAGTGCTGGCCTTGAGCAAAAGAGCTGAAGGACAGAACTCTGTCCCCAAGAAAGGAACATGACTCAGCAATTGATTGTGGACTTTCATCCAAAGAACAGGAAAACCTGTGTTTACAACATTACCTACATAAACATTGTCCATTCTAAGGAAGAACATTGCAGAGGTTGCCATGCCAGGCTTGCAGGTGTGGTATGGATGCTCCCCACTCTCCCCCCAGGACAGTCCCTCTGACTGCCCAGTGTTCCACCAGCCCTGCCACGCATGTCCCAGAGTTCTCCAGTATCTGGGTGCACATTCCCCTCACCCCACTCTATTTCTGGTATTTGACTAACAGTTATTGATAAAGATTGGAAAAATATAGCATACAACCCCAAAAATCTTGTTTCTATCAGAGATCACTCTTGCTATTTTGCTATTATTTATGTCATCCTTTCTTCCCTAGAGGGCAGCAAAAGTCACAATCACAGACCACTGTTGTACCCACAAAGCCATTGATAACCGAGATGTCTGTCAACCTTGCATCTATAATCCTAGCTACTCCAGAGGCTGAGATCTCAGAATCACAGGTCAAAGACAGCCCAGCCAGAAAAGTCTACAAGACCCTTAACTCCAGTGATAACCAAAAAGCTGGAAGTGGACCTGTGGCTCTAGTTCTAAGAGTGCCAGCTAAAGAATTGTGCCCCGGTTCTCAGTTCAAGCCCACACTGTACTGGTATTGCCACATACAAAAAAGGGTGCAAAGGGGCTGGGAATGTAGCCTAGTGATAGAGTGCTCACCTTGCATTCACAAAACCCTAGGTCCAATTCTGCAGTACCATATACACAGAAAAAGCTGCAAGTGGTGCTGTGGCTTAAGTGCCAGAGCACTAGCCTTGAGCTAGAGTGTCCAAGGATAGTGTCAGCCCCTGAGTTGAAGCCCTAGAACTGGCAAAAAAAATTTTGTAAAGATGCCACAGTGTATTAATTTTTTTCGTATGATACCAAGGAATTGAACCTGTGTTTTTGTGCATGCTAGATAAGGACTTTACCACTAGGTTAAACTCATAAATGAAATAATGTAGAGGTAGCTCAAATAACCGAACAAAAGGGAAATAATGTGTCACATATACATTGCCCAAATGGCAGCCATTCAACATACTAATTCAGAGTGATGCAGCCAATTGGCCACTTTTAATTAAACTTCCAGGTTCAGTGACCTCACAATTACTGTGACACTCATTTATTTATTTATTTGCCCAGACTGGGTATAGCGAGAAAGCACTGCATTCATCCTTGGAGGAAGAGTATTTCCTCCTCTGATGGTTGCAGTTCTGTGTCTATTGCTGCCTTTTGCAGGCTCTGGAGTGCAGGCAGCTTGTCTGTATTTATGGAAGCAATTCCACGCACTGCTGAGCACTTACAAGCAGCGGGTCAAAGCTTTTGTACTCTGCTCAAAAAGTTGTTCATGCTGCTCGGCACCAGAGGCTCATGCTGGTAACCCTAGCTGCTCAGGAGGCTGAGATCTGAGGATCCCAGATCCCAACTGGGCAGGAAAGTCAATGAGACCGTGATCTCCAGTTAACCACCAAGTGGAGCTGTGGTTGAAGTGGCAGAGTGCCAGTTACCAGTGAAGAACAGAATCCAGGTGCTGAGTTCACACCCAGGTACAAACAGAGAAAATGCAAATGTACCTCTGCATGACGACCTGCGGCCACTCAAAGGCTCTCCTATTAATTTACTCCCAAGCCTGCACAGCCACAGGGAGGTCACTTTCCATTCAATGCCTCCGGAGAGCATCTGCCCTCACCGCATCAGTAAGCCATGCTCCTTTCTCAGTTTCTGGTCTCCATTTCCTCCCTTAAGGCACCGCATAGCTCAGCACAGAGCCATTACTGCGACGGCAACAGTGAGTGAAGACAAAGGTCCGGCCGCCTACCTAGTGCTTCCCTCATCCCTGGAGCTCCAGGTCTCCGGCCAGCTGTCACTGATGCACAGTGTCTGTCATCTTTCACCACACAGGGCGCGGGCTGCCACGGGTGCGGCGCAGCTCTGAGCTGGCTCGACGTGGACGATGGCGTGTGGACCGACGCTGAGGATCCTCCGGGGCCTGGTGCGGGCCAGGCCCCCCCTGTGCGCCGGTGAGAAGCCCGGGCCTGGGGTCCGAAGGGTCGCTCCGCCTCCCGCCGCCCGGGTCTCCCCAGGTGAGCGGAGCCGCGGGAGAGCGGGGACCTGGGGAGGACGCCCGGGCTGGGGAGGGCGGAGACCCGGGGAGGACGCCTGGGCCGCGGAGGGCGGGGACCCGGGGAGGACACCCGGGCTGCGGTGATGGAGAGGACTCGGAGAGGACGTCGGGGCCGCGGGGAGGGCGGGGACCCGGGGAGGACGCTGGGGCCGCGGGGAGGGCGGGGACCCGGGGAGGACGCTGGGGCCGCGGGGAGGGCGGCGACCTGGGGAGGACCCAGGGGCCGCGGGGAGGGCCGGGACCCGGGGAGGAGGCCGGGCCGGGGAGGGCGGGGACCCGGGGAGGACGCTTGGCCGGGGAGGGCGGGGACCCGGGGAGGACGCCGGGCCGGGGAGGGCGGGGACCCGGGGAGGACGCCGGGCCGGGGAGGGCGGGGACCCGGGGAGGACACTCGGGCTGCGGTGATGGAGAGGACCCGGGGAGGACGTCGGGGCCGCGGGGAGGGCGGGGACCCGGGGAGGACGCCAGGGCCTGGAAGGGCGGGGACCCGGGGAGGTTGCCGGGCCGGGGAGGGTGGGGACCTGGGGAGGAGTCCGGGCGGGGCCCGGCCTGGCGCGGGGACACCCCGGCGTGTCCTCCTCCACGGAGGCCGCGCTGCGGGCGAGCTGGCGGGAGCCTCGGGAGGGAGCGAGGACCCGACGCCCGGGTGGCGCAGGCGGGGATCTGCCTGGAAGGCGCCCGCGGTCCTTCCGCCTGGGCGAGGGCGAAGATCGGCGGTCACGGGAGGCCGCGGCGGGGCTGACGCTCGGGTGGACGAATAGTTCTCAGCTCGAGGGAGCGCAGCGTGGTTGTCTCAGTGTTGGTCTGGCAGCCCTGGGCCTGAACTCGGGGCCGGAGCGCCGTCCAGGCGGCAGCTCTGACCTCGACCACGCCACAGTGCTCCATGCATGGGGTACCGCGGACCTTGACCCGGGTCCTTCTGCTTCCTGCGGGCAAACTCTGCCCTTCACTCCTGTAACTCCTGCACTCTTTTCATTCTTCTCCTTTTTTTTTTTCCAGTCCTGAGGACTAATCCCAACCCTGAGCCTGGACTTTCTCGCAGTGGGTCACGGAAGGGCAGGGACAACTTTGACTCCATTACATGAACATCCATGCCCAAGGCAGCTCTAACACCACACGTGGCTCTTCCTAGCATGCACAGCCAGCCCCACAGATGAGACAAGCCAGGCTGGGGCAGCAGGGGTGGGTCTAAAGAGACCCTACAACCTCTGACAATGTCCTCACAACGGTCCCTGAAATTCCCAGCTCAGGAGAGAGAGGCACCAGACACAGATAGCTCAGGAGCTGCCAACTTTATTCACTAGAGGCAGACCTCAGCCAGCCACCAACTGGGTGCATTGGAAGGAAGTAGATGAAAGGAATCAGCAGGAATGAGCAGGGTCAGCTCAAGGTGGAAGAGACACCAGGTAGTCAGCTATCTGCAGCCTCAGTCAGGTGGAACCTAGATGAAGTAGTTGGGACACTGGTGGGCAACCAGTGTCCAGGCTTCATCAAAGGCTTCCACAACTTCTGGCTTCAGGGGCCCTTGCTCGATGATACCCAAGTTCTGCTGCAGTTGTTCCATGCTGGACATGCCCAGGATGACTGCGTCCCCATGGGCAGCCTGCAAGAACACCATGTTAGCAACAGCCTTCCTCCACCTGCAGCTCAAGTCACCTGCCCCTCCCTGCAGCACTGCCAATATTTTTCCTTATGCCTGTACTGTTCCAGATGGAGTTGTCTAGCCAAAACTGTGTTGGTGCCAGGACACAGGCATTTAAAAAAAATGGAGTTGTGGCACTCCATTCAAGTAGAGAGCCAACAATGAGCAAAAATTCATGAATTCATGTTGCTTTCAATGTAGCTGTAGCCATACTACCTTGACAGAGCTAGATAAAGGGTGAGGGACACTACAACCTGTGACAAGGATATGGAGAGGCGCCAGACACAGGACTTGGCGCTGCCTCCAGAGCATAGGGGAAGGGATGAAGTTTAAATGCTAAAGGCATTTAAATTTTCTAGTTCAAGCCAAATGTGTTTATTTCCTTCTAATGGGAGCTGAAAGAATTGGCAGAGTAAGACTCCCTAAGCCATGTTAAAACTGAGAGGCTCATACTTAATAGGGCCACTGGAAGAAAGTGTAACCTAGGCCACCTGGACACTTCAGAAGAAAAAAAAAAGTCATCTGTACCAGAAGATACTAGCTGGGGGGTTCTCAAGGTCCCACTCCCCATCCCCCCCCAACTCATGTACCCAGGACAGCCAGGCTACCTCCAGCTGGGAGTGGTGGTACATCCACCTCAGGGCCGCTGAAGTCAAGCTGGGGGCACTGGATCCATAGCTAGCCTGCAGGGCCTTCTCCACCAGGGTGATGGCCTTGAAGTTGTTCTCCTTCCAGTAACTGAGCAGGACACAGGAACAAGGGTCAGGACTCTGGAGACCGTCCAGGGCAGCCCAGTTCCCAGAGCCCTGAGACAGCTGGATGCTCAGGAGCACCTGAGCACATCCACGTTCCCAGGTGCCTGAGCAGACAGAGATTTCATCTACGGAGGGGGCCATGCAAGGACAAGAACTGTTCTCCTCAGAAGCACACCCCACCTGAGAAAGCTTCAGTCACAGCAGTGCATGCAGCTCACACACAAGATCTGATGAGCCTCCACTTATGACTGGACATTTCAAGAGGGCTAACCTGGGAATCTGCAGAAAGCCTGGCTTAAGAGGTCTTGCCCTCCTACTTGCAAAAGGGTCACAAGTGTGCTCAGAAATGAACTAGCAGACATCTACAAATTTAGCAATTATAGCTTTCTACAGTGAACAGAAAGAATGGGAATAGGTCAATACATTGTGACACCACAGTTAATGATGGGAAAGGGAAGCTGAAAGAGAGTCAGGAAATTGCCTCTGACACGGGGTTATTAAGGCCCACATAGATCAGCATTGAACAGGGCTCTGGTGGCTCATGCCTGTAATCCCAGCTATTTAGGAGGCTGTGGTCTAAGGACCAAACTTTGAAGCCACCCAAAGGACGGAAAGCCTGAATCCCTTTACCTCCAGCTAACTACTAAAAAGCCAGAAGTGAAGATGTGCTTCAAATGTTAGAGAAGTAACTTTTAGCACAAAACACAGGGACAGTGTTCAGGCCTCAAATTCAAGCCCTAGGAAAAAAGATGAGTCTCCTCATAATAAAACCAACAAATAAGTCGGACTCTAAAATGAATCAGCTTTTGTGTATCTATTTGAGTTTAGGTTTGCTAGAACAGAGGTGGGCCAATGTCCCTTAGCTTTAGTGCTTTGTGCTGTCATTCTGTCATTGAACCATACTTCAGTGTGCATGTCCAATTTTGTTGCTGGTTTGAGACAAAAGTCTCAGACTTAACTGTGTAAGCTGGCTTCCAACTGTGATCCTCAGATCTCAGTCTCCTAAATAGCCAGAATTACAGGCATGAGGCACACTTGTTGACTAAATGCATTTTTTAATGGGCATGTAGACATTTCTTTAGCAATCTTCATTTTAGGGGAGGGGAAGGAGATCTGCTATACTAGTGAGCCACAGCAGTGTGGACCCCAGTGTGGACAGCAAGGCATCTTCCCACGGGAGAGACTCAGTGCCACAGACAGCACTGAAGCCAGAAATCCCAACCTTCTCCAGAGAATCATGACAACAATGGACCCAGGTCACAGCACCGGGAAGGAGCCAGCACTGCAACAGCAGGCCTTCAGTAACTCTGAATAAGGGCACACTCACCCCTTCCCATGCAGACTCCTCCCCCAGTGCTCACCGGTTTCGGTACACCTCAGCCCTGGTGTAACTAAAGAAAAGGCTCTGAGGATGCTTGCTGTGTTTGTCTTCAAAGCTGTACTTTCCAGTCAGCAGGCCACCTGGTGGGCAGGGGATGGGGACACTTATCACCAACTTGACTGCATTCCTGAGCATTTCATTTCCTCTGTCCATGTGTGGTTGGCTGGGCTCCACCAGGCCAGGCCTGCATCCCAACCCGCACCCCAAGGTCTGTGTCCACGTAGCCCATACCAGCCAAAGGGTTGAAGGCATAGAACCTCAATCCGAAGTGTCTGAGGCAGGGCAAGAGCTCCTTTTCCACCTGCCGGGTGATGGCGTTGTACATGCCCTGCAGGGAGAGGGTGAGGAGTCAAGAGGAAGGTCCCCAATGTGTCCTTAGAAAACCCTCAGTTAGGGGCCGGGAGTTTGGCCTAGTGGTTAAAGTGCTTGCCTAGCATGCATGAAGACCCGGGTTCGATTCCTCCCTACCACATACATAGAAAAAAGCCGGAAGTGGTGCTGAGGCTCAAGTGGTAGAGCTCTAGCCTTGAGAAAAACCAAGGACAGTGCTCAGGCCCTGAGCTCAAGCCCAGGACTGGCAAAAAAAAAAAAAAAAAAGAAAACCCTCAGTTCACACCTGAACAATCCTAGCACCTGACAGTCAGAGCACACACATAGCAACAGGAGGCAGTGGCAGAAAAACTCATTTCTTCAGGCAACCCATGCAGGATGCAGTGGGTGATGGATGTCAAAATCTCTAAGGGAGACAACACGTTGACCTCTAATTTGGGGGACAAGGCATAGGATGTGGCTGGAACTCAGCACCTCATTCATGCTTCACAAGCTTTACCTCTGGACCATGACCCTAGCCACTTTGTGCATTGCTGATGTTTGAGATGGGATCTCTCCCAGGCCACCCTGGAGTGTGATGCTGCTAATTGACCTTTTATTCACAGAGATGTTAATGCCATGTCTCCATGCTCCATGTCTCATCTCCCTGACAGCTTGAGATAGCAAGCACACAACACACAGACCAGCCATTTCCTGAAATGTGGTCTCCCAAACTTGTATTCTTAGAAAAGCCTCCTAATCTCTCACTCCCAAGTAGATAGGATTACATGCTTGGGTCACCAGGCCTGGCCACCCTCCTGGACATTACAGTAATGTAGAGAATAAACACATGCAAATGAGTGGAAAAAAGATCACAGTGAACTGGGGACTTTTGGGACCAGTGCATTGAACAAACTGCTGAATAAATGGGGAGGAGCAGGTGAAGCAGAGCCTGAGAACTCAGGGGATTGTGGCTGGGTGGGGGGAGTGACCTGAGTGACCTTGAGCATTTCCCCCAGAGGCACAGGACAGATCTAGGCTGAGGTGCAGAGCCAGGCTTGGAAGTAAGGAGCAAAGTTGTGCACTCAGGCAGCAAATGGGCAGCTGCCTGCTGGCCAGGATGAGGAACTTTGTCCTCCTCTGAGGTTACCTGGGGGCCGTGCACAGGCTCTGATCAGAGGGGTGGCTGCTCTAAAGGACACAGGATGCAGGCTGGGGAAAAGATCAACAAAGTTCCAAAGTCCAAGGCCTGGGCTTCCTGGCACCCCAGGTGCTCCTCACCTGATACACGGTGGGCATAATCCAGCCATTGCTCTTGCAGAGGGCACAGATCTCTGCCACCTCCCAGGAGGCAAAGTTGGAGAGGCCAAGCTCCACAAACTTGCCCTGTAGGGGAGAGGTGGAGTCACAACCTTGAACAACCAAGGATTCCAGGCAGAGGAGGTGGGAGTGGAGACCCTGGGTTGGCATGTTTCCAGCTCTGCCCTGGGTGTTCTTCTTCCTCAGTCTGCAGGTAGGTAGTGTGAGGATGGGAAGAGCAGAGATCACTCCCAGGCAGAGATCAGGGGAATCTCTCCCACCTCCTGGTGCAGCCGGTGGCAGGCTCTCAGTGTCTCCTCCACTGGGGTGCTTTGGTCAGGCATGTGGAGGTAGAAGATGTCCACTCTAGAACACTGCAGCCGCTTCAGTGAGGTCTCCAGCTGGAACCGCAGACTGTCAGCCTTCAGGGACTTTCCATGCAATGGATTGGCCTTGGTGGCAATTTTCACTTTGGAGACACAAATGGAAATTCAAGCCACTACCAAACATTAAAAAGGGCATTTAGAGCCATGTCTAGAGGCAGAAGTTTGTTCAAGTCCTACTCCTAAGTAATCACTCCTAGGCTCCTGAATCTCTAGGAATCTCAATGCTCTTCCCTTTAAGCAGAATTGACAATAATACTTCATAGGGTGAGAAACACTCAGTGGGATCCAGCCAAGGCACTGGACCCTAGGCAACGGAGGAGGCAGATTTGCTGCTGGTTCATAGTCTGCTCTGCAGCAAGGGTGCCACCCTTGCCTGGGGTGGTTAGCACAGAATTGGGGCAGGATGGCCCTTCTATGAGGCCTGAGGGGGCAGAGAGAGGCTGCCTAGTGCCAGATTCCCAAGGCTGTTGTTGCCTCTCAGGCGACAACTCCCTTGGCTGTGCCAGGATTTTGGCCTAGTGGTAGAGTGCTTGCCTACTATGCATTAAGGCCCAAGTTCGATTTCTTGGTACCACATATATAGAAAAAGCTTGCACTGGTGTTGAGGCTCAAGTTCTAGAGGACAATGCTCAAGCCCTGAGCTAAATCTCAGGATTCGCAAAACAAAAACAAATAACAACAACAACAACAACAAAAAGCTGGGCTGCCCTGGAGCCAGGAACATAGCCTGGTAGTGGAGGACTTGGCTAGCATGCAGGAAGCCCTGGGCTTGATTCCTCAGCACCACATACTCAGAAAAGGCTGGAAGTGGTGCTGGGGCTCAAGTGTCAGAGCTCTAACTTTGAGCAAAAAGTGTCCAAGAACAGTGCCTGAGCCCTGAGTTCTAACACAGGACAGGAAAAAGAAAAAAAAAGAGGGGGGGACTATGGGGAAGGTGGATAAATGCAAACAGAGAACACAGTGCTCCACTGTCCAGTAGAAGAAGGCTCAGAGCAAACTGGGCTTCACACAGCTCTGGAAAGTCAGGGCCAGTCAGCGTCCTGGGTAGTGGGATCAACGTTACCTCTGCAGCCGTCGCGGCCCAGCCCCAACCCCAGGCCGCCTAGAATGGTCTCAGACTGTCCATTGGCGTACGCAAAGGCCGTGTCCAGCTCCGTGTGGCCGCGATCCAGGAAGGAGCGCACCGCTGCTGCGCTGGAGGAGGGGTCCAGGCGGAGCCCCATCAGCATGGTGCCCAGCACCGTGGCGGGTCGAGCCTGAGACCCCGTCTGAGACATGCTGGAGGCAGCTGCAGCAGCTGGAGCGGACGGCTGTGCACTGGAGTCCAGCAGGGAAGCCTGGGACTTCAGGCCAGGCCCGGGTACTTGTGGAGCTGCGGGACCACGCCCACTGGACGGGGGTGTGGCCGTGGGGCGGGGCATAGCGGGGCTGGGCCGGGAGGGGCGGGGCCGAGGGCGGGGCCGGGGAACCCAGGGCAGAGTTGAGGCCTGGCCTGTGGAGGGCGGGGAGGCGGGGTAGCGGGAGGGGCCGGGGTGGAGGCTGAGGGAAGTGGCACAGGCCGAGGGGCGGGCTGGGCCTCTGGGTGCAGGGGCAGAGCTGCGGGAGGAGCTGGTCCAGAGCTGGGGCGGGGCTGCTCTGAGGAAGGTGGCCAGGAGGGGCAGGCAGGGCACTAGGGAAGTCGCTGGCCCTGGGCAGGGCAGGTGAGACCACGGAGGGAGGAAGGCCGGGCGGGCAGTGACAGAGGAGGAAGGGCCTGTCACGAGCTCCTCCGCACGGGGACCGCACCCCGCCCGGGGCTCTGGCCTCCCCCGGGCAGGACTCAGCCCCTGGTCTTGGGTGTTCTCAGCTGAAGGTGGTCTGGGGCTCTGGCTTGGAGTGGAGGCCGAGCCTCTTGACCCACATAGTTAACCATGTCCTGACCACATGATTCAGCAACTGATTGCTGGCAGCCCAGGGAAAGGGAAATGACACAGCAAACTTACTGTTGACTGGTCACCAAAGCAGTAATCCTGGGTCCCTGCCAACACCAATATGCTGATAGGACTGCTGCCAAGGCAGGGTGGTCCAGCCTCAAGGAGAACAGAGCAGAGGTCGCCAGGCTGGGCCTGCTGGATGGGGCCTTCTTCTCTCCACAGTCCTTCCCACCTCCAGTGGGTCTCCATGCTCCCGGACTCACGTTGTATAGCTTGTGCTGTGTGGGGAGCCGGTAGTTCACGCCTGTAATCCTAGCAACTCAGCTGGCTGAGTGAAGGTCTGATTCCTGTCTCATTCCCTCAGGCCAAGCTAGACAGCAGGCACACAGGAACAAGCCTGACCACACACTGCTTGTACACCTGCCTGCATGCAGGCAGGTTTCAATCTGGGCAGGGGTAAGGACCCCATCCTTGGTCCCCAGCGGACAATGGCCCCTCAAACCAGGTGGAGCCTTCCACTGTGGCCTAGGCCTGGACATGGCCTTGGACCCCCAAGAGGCCATAACCCACGTCTCTTTCCGTTTCCTTGTTAAGCCCTAGATAAGCCTACCCCTAATCCCGACAGCATCTCTCAGATTCTTATCTCCAATTAACCACTAGAAAACTGGAAGTGAAGCTGTGGCTCAAAGTGCTGGCCTTGAGCAAAAGAGCTGAAGGACAGAACTCTGTCCCCAAGAAAGGAACGTGACTCAGCAATTGATTGTGGACTGTTCATCCAAAGAAGAGGAAAACCTGTGTTTACAACATTACCTACATAAACATTGTCCATTCTAAGGAAGAACACTGCAGAGGTTGCCAGTCCGGGCATTGCTGCTGTGTTATGGATGTCCCCCACTCTCGCCCCAGGACAGTCCCTCTGACTGCCCAGTGCTCCACCAGCCCTGCCACCCATGTCCCGGAGTTCTCCAGTATCTGGGTGCACACTCCCCCCCAAATATATTGCTGGTATTCAACAAACAATTATGGATAAGCATTAGAGAAATGTAGCATACAACCACAAAAAAGCTTGTTTCTGTGAGAGATGAACTCTTATTATTTTTGTCATCCTTTCTTCCCTAGAGGGCAGCAAAAGTCACAATCACAGACCACTGTTGTATTGGCAAAGCCATTGATAACCGAGATGTCTGTCAACCTTGCATCTAAAAATCCTACCTACTCCAGAGGCTGAGATCTCAGAATCACAGTTCAAAGACAGCCCAGCCAGAAAAGTCTACAAGACCCTTATATCCAGTGACAACCAAAAAGCTGGAAGTGGAGCTGTGGCTCTAGTTCTAAGAGTGCCAGCTAAAGAACAGTGCCCAGATTTTTAAAGGGGCTCTGGTCCTAGAAGTCATTTAGTTGCTGCCGGGGGGGGGGGGGGCTGGGGTGGGGGGTGGGTAGGCAAAATCAGAGGCAAACATTTGCTCTCCCCCTGCCCCCCCCCAGGAGAAAATGGGCCTAGAGAGCCTGAGCTGGGTGGTGACTTTGTCTTTGTCATGCTGGGGTGGGGAGAGGGAGTCTGCTTCAGCTCTGTGTGCCTGATCATTTGAATGGACATATCAAGCAGGTGCACACTTCTGAGCACCCTCACAAGTGTCAGACCTGCAATGCTTCTTTCGCCACTGGAGACTGTCTGCGCTCCCACCTGGCTTGTCATGAAGACAAGGTGCCCTGTCAGGTGTGTGGGAAGTACTTGAGAGCGGCATACATGCCAGACCACAGGGCCCAGCAACTTCTGCAGTATATGTAACCGAGAAGGCCAGAAATTCTCACATCAGGACCCGATTGAGAGCTCCAACTCCTGTGGTGACCTTTCTGATGCCAGTGACCTGAAGACACCTGAGAAGCAAAGTGACAATGGCTCCTTCTCTGTGACATGGCTGTCCCTAAAAACAAAATGGAGTCTGATGGGGAGAAGTACCCATGCCCTGAATGTGGGAGCTTCTTCTGTTCTAAGTCGTACTTGAACAAACACATTCAGAAGGTGCATGTCCGGGCCCTTGGGGGCCCCCTAGGGGACCTGGGCCCTGCCCTTGGGTCACCTTTCTCTCCCCAGCAGAACATGTCTCTCCTAGAGTCCTTTGGGTTTCAGATTGTTCAGTTGGCCTTTGCATCATCCTTAGTAGATCCTGAGGTGGACCAGAAGCCCAGGGGGCCTGAGGGGAAGTGAGACAGATGCCACGTCCCCACGGGAACAGCCATCGGGGACTGCTGAGAAATGCTGTGAATGCGGAGGGAAGTAATGTTTGGGGGTTCTGTAGCTGAGAGATTTTTATTCATTTTTAAACCCCTCCCTCATCCCTACCCTACCCTACCCTTGCTCCCACTCAGTCACCCGTTCCCCTCAATGGTCTTTAGAATAGATTCTCATCTGAGACTCTGCAGAAATATCTGCGAGGCCAGGGATATGTGAGAGAGAGGGAGAGAGAGAGACAGAGACACAGAGAGAGAGACAGAGAGAGACAGAGAGAGAGGAGGGCAAAAAACACTACATAGGCCTTTAAGTCAGCACCAGCCCTTGTTTCTCCAGTGAGGAAGCTGGAATTCCTGTGCTCAGTCATTAGTGATCCCAATCCCAGATCCAAACCCTAAGGCATTCTAGGACCTCAGTCATTTTGGACCCTTAATTCCTCATTTCCCATTACCATACCTGTCAAAAGAAACCACAGTAGTGTCTCCTTCACACACATAACCTAATGCCCAACTGTTTTAAAGGGAGCCAGAAGCCTACAGCATGCAATGGACCATGGGGTACCTGTCCTCTTAGAGCCTCCTGAGCTTAGCCTTTGGCCTAGAGGGCTCTGGGCCTTCCTGAGCCCTGTTGTAGGCTATTGTTTCACTGTTAATACAAGCTCAGCTATTGAGGACACTCCCACCCCAAAATCCAGTTCTTACCTGATTTTAACCATTCAACTTGCTGTTGGGTTTTAATTCTCTAATTATTATTATTATTATTATTATTATTATTATTATTATTATATATATTTTTGGACCAGTTGTAGTGAATTGCTACTGAAAGCTATTCCAGGTGATACAGAGCTCTTTGTAAACCGCAGTCACACCTTAGGGTTAGAATTAAACTTCATTTAGATGTACTATAATTAACTTGGCTAGTTGATTGTTTGGAGTCTATGGAAGAAATAGTTTTATGCAGAATTTTGAAAAATGCTAGTCTGGTCAGGAGGGTAAGAGGTTTCATTGCTGTTGGGAGCCAGGAAGGTAGAAGAACCAGCAGGTAGGGGCCTGTGTACCTTGGTTGTATCCCAGCAAAGGGGCTGGGAATGGGAATGTAGTCTGGTGATAGAATTCTCTCCTTGCATTCACAAAGCCCTAGGTCCAATTCCGCTGTACCATATACATAGAAAAAGCTGGAAGTGGTGCTGTGGCTTAAGTGACAGAGCGCTAGCCTTGAGCTAGAGTGTCTAAGGACAGTGCCAACCCCTGAGTTGAAGCCCCAGAAAAACTTTGCAAAGATGCCAACAGATATTAATATATTAATTTTTTATGTAGTATTGTTGAACCCAAATTTCCCAATCCCTGAAAGAACACCAGAGTCCACGACCAATGCAAGCAACAAAGAGCCATTTATTAGCAAGCTCGAGCTTGTTCTCTGCGCCCTAGAAACCAGTGATGCTTGGAGGCCCTGAGTACAGAATTAGCACAGCTTTTATAGTACAGAACAAGTTTTTTTTAGTTCTCATTCTCACAGCCTTAGCCGCATGTTTTGGTTAACTTTTTCATTGGAACACTCCTTCATTTCTTATCGGCTTTGATGTTACAGTTTTCCACAGAAACTTAGGTCAGGATGGCCTTGCTAACTGTGGAACACTGCTGCAGTCCTAGAGATGACCTTTGAATGTCCTTGCCAGCTGTGTGAGTCAACAACTGATGGACCATCTTACAGTTCTCCTGACAAGAGGCAGTTAGGGGATTTCTCAGAACTTTACAAAATGGAGACTTCTTAGAAATAACTTTTTACTGAAGTTCATCAAACTTCAAAATCAATTTAGGCCTCACATTCTTCCCTCTCATTAGTACATAAATGAGTCAATCATTACCGATTGCCACTTTTACTGGTTGGTATTGTGATCTAAGAACCATTACCTGGACTGTATTGATCCTCTGCTTTACAAACATCACCAATCTGTTTAACACACAAGGCCTAATGGGTAGCATGATTAGTAAGGCCATTAGAGGTCCCAGTAGAGTAGAAATTAATGTCAGCCACGGGGAGGCGTTAAACCAAGATCCTTGCCACCCCTGTTACTCTCTCTTACTCAAGTCTCCTGTTACAGCTGCCAGGCTTTTTTTTTTTTTTGCTGGTCCTGGGCTTGAGCTCAGAGTCTGAGCCCTATCCTTGGACTTTCTCAAGGCTAGAGCTCTACCACTTGAACCTCAGCACCACTTCTAGCCTTTTTGTATGCATGTGGTACCGAGGAATCAAACCCGGGTCTTCGTGCATGCTAGGCAAGCACTCTACCACTAGGCCAAACTCCCGGCCCCCCAGGCTATCTTTTATTACTCCAGCGTGGTCTGCCCAAAAGCGACATACTTTTAGGGTGACACACAAACCTCCTTTTTGGGACTCAATAATGTCAAAGTCCATTTCTCTGGGAATCTGAAAGTCCAAAGTCCACACACGCAGTCTCCACCTAGGAGTGATGAATCCAGTAGCTCTTTCCTGCTACCTTTACTTTGGTTGGTGTTGGGGGTTTTTGGTTTCCGGTCCCTCTTGACCAGCAGGAGGGATAGGGAAAATACACCCCAACCAGGACTAGAGAGGAGAGGGCCAACTGACCGCCCTCCTTCTCAGGAGCACAAACAGACATGTCAGGCTGGTTTGTCAAGGCAGGAATCTCTCTCTATTCCAGAAGTCCCTCCTCCTAATATCGGGTGTTGGAGCCTATCAGCACAAAGGTGGGCAGGACAGGGAGGTCCACGTGTTTACTCCCACTATAGGTCTCAGCAGAGAGTGATAAAGCAACACCACATTTGTAACCAACGGTAATCAAGTCTTGCGCCTTGCCTCTTGCACCTTGCCTTGTTGCCCCTTTCCTCAAAGCAATAACACTTGCATGTTGCCTTCCTTCTCAGCAGAAAGTAATTACCGACGATATAGCTCCAAGTTAGACACGGCGTTACGTTACTCGGCCCCCAGCAGGTTGCAGTGCTGAGTATCACAGTGCAGGTTCACTTGAGTGCCAGGATGTTAGAAACCAGATGACGAACATGTCCCCAAATCAACCTGTATGTAAGGCCCGTAATGATCCGATTGAATCATGGTTACCACTGTCAACTAGTTTAGCCTTCCCAAGTTTTCCTTTAAATGACTCCTGGGGCTGATCTAGATACCAGAGATAACACGTGGCCTGTGGGAGTGGTTAACCATTGCTATCAGACCTGCGCAGAATGCTGGGCAGACAGCAGTCTTTGGTTTGGAGGGGCATACAGTGTGCCCTCCCAGGTCTGCACCCAAGAAAACTGTTACAATTAGAAAATATACATCCAAGCATAGCAACCCCGCACATCAGTGTATCAGTTCTGACTCTATTTACAGTACTGCAGTTTAACTGCATACCAACTTGACCCAAGACGTACTCATACCATTGGCGACATACTCGAACCTTTTACGACTTACATGAACATTCCTTAATTTCCCCCTTTTGAGCAAACATTTAAGACAATTTCTTTCAGATCCTTTTTTATCCAAAATAAACCATTTTTTGTCTTTTTTTTAACTCCTTTCCCCACACCTTTACCAACCTTTCTCTCTCTTTTATACTTGACTATAGACCTCATTTAAATTTAGTGCCTCTCTCCTCTAGGTTGTTTAGCACTAGATGGAAAATTCCCATCCAGAGTCACCATAATGGCTGCAAGAGTTACTTAGGTGCAGTCTCCTTACTTTATTTTTACTCATATGAAATTATACCATTGATTTTTCTGTAAGATTTTCTGCCTGAACTTTTTTCTCCTATGACTTCGTTAGGGGACTTTGAACTTAGCACAGATAGAATGTCCCACCACCAAGGGTTTCCAGTCTTCTCAGGAAGCGGCTGTGGAGTGGTGGAATTGGGCAGATGTGTAGCAGTAGCCTTGTCTCTCAGTAGCTCCAGGAGAATGTCACTCCTCCTGCTGGGTGGCCTGCAAATTTCTGCACAGACTGGTAAGGGAAGCTTAACCCAAGGCCTGACTTTGGTGAATTTTTCCAATGATTTCCTGGTTGCTTTTCTTGGGCACACTTGTTTTTGCTTGCACCCCATTGGTTTTCAAGACAGTATAGGGCGAGACCCCAAAATAATAACTAGGGTGACAACTTTTAGTAACCAGATTTTCTTTAAATGAGGCTAGGATTCTCTAGACAGGTGTAGAAGACTTGAACCTGTAAACAGTTCTCACAAGTGCAGTTTTCACTCTTGCACATCTATTACTACTGTTTCCCATGCCTCTGATTTATCCTTTTTTTTTTTTAATGACTCATCTCTATCTTAAAAGGGGAGGGGGGTTAATGGGCGAAGCTCCCTGTTCTGTAACTTTTTCAAGCTGACTCAGGGGCATTGTTTCTAGGAACCCTAAAAGCTTAGCCTATTTTACCAAGGGGTTGCCAGGATTAGAAATTAGGAACAACACAACATTTAACAACTGCACAAACCCTTTTTTTTTTTGGCTACAGCAGTGTAGCCCAGGCATTTTCCTGATTGTCTGGAGAATCTTAGTTTCTGTGACCCTAACAATGCCTAAGTTACCTATATAAGCCTATATACAGATCAATAGGGACACAAACTTTTTTCCAGAATTTGTGGCTGGTGTCAACTCAGAATTTGCTCAGTTTGGGCTTTGAGCAAACACGGAGAGGTCAGGATTGTAAACTACCCACTATTACAGACAACTGACAAGTTCCTGCCCAGTTACAGAGTAAATGGACATGGACAGTAGTAAGGCATGCTTACAAACTATTCTATGACCTCCTGGCTCTGATTCATTTTGAATGGCCAAGCATAAGTGACTCTAGGATCTGACACCATCTCTGCCATCCAAGCAGTGGCTTACTGCATCTGGATGCTCCATTGTTTTTGTCCCAGGACTGTCTCTTTACACTTGGATAAATGTCCTCTTGGTTGATTGCTGGACTTGAACTCAGGGCCTGGACACTGTCCTTCAGCTCTCCAGCTCAAGGGTAGCACTCTACCACTTTGAGCACTCTGCTGCTAGATTAGACACCACAGACTCACAGGGACTTTGCTTTATCTGGGCTGGCTCAGAACTGCAGCTTTCAGATCAATGAGTCCTATAAAAGACCACTTTACTCCAATTAAAGCAACAAGGTGGGCAACACAGAAATAGTCTCTAAGCATGATCTTACCTCAAAATTGATAAGGGCAAACATTACATCTGAATAAGGATCTGTTGTCTTTTTCCATGGGCCAGCTGGAAATTGCTGTAAAGAAACTTACAAGAGGGGCCGGGAGTTTGGCCTAGTGGTTAAAGTGCTTGCCTAGCATGCATGAAGACCCGGGTTCGATTCCTCGGTACCACATACATAGAAAAAAGCCAGAAGTGGTGCTGAGGCTCAAGTGGTAGAGCTCTAGCGTTGAGAAAGTCCAAGGACAGTGTTCAGGCCCTGAGCTCAAGCCCAGGACTGGCAAAAAAAAAAAGAAACTTACAAGAGCAAACTGAAATAGCAATTGAGCAATCATTTTGGTTGTCCTAATTTTCCTTTTTTCTCTTTTTAGAAACAAACATTTAGGACAACTTCACTTCCAAATTTTGTTTAGAAACCAATTTTTTATTTTCTTTTACTGTTATTTGCTTAAATACTTAACATTTTAGCCTTTAATTGCATTTGAAGAACCCTTATAGGCTCAAGATACTCCCTTTGCCTCCAGGTCTCCTTTAGAAGAGGCTTTTTTTTTTTTTCCAGTTTAGGTTACTTCTTAGAACTCTAATAACAGTTTAAACTCAAATAACAGTTTTTTCCTGATGCAAGTATTGCAAACATCATTCCTGCACCTAAGGTCCAGACTTAGTTTCCTTTTTTTCCCTAAAATACATTTAATTGTAAAGTAGCATGAAACCAAATCATTAGGAAATAAACCTCTAAACATTTCTTTCAAAACCTTTTTTGCCCCCAACTTATTACATTTTAGGGGGTAGTTTAAGAAATAGTGATCACATCACTCATATTTTATCATCAGATTTTTTTTTTTGCCAGTCCTGGGCTTGAGCTCAGGGCCTGAGCACTGTCCTTGGACTTTCTCAAGGCTAGAGCTCTACCACTTGAGCCTCAGCACCACTTCCAGCTTTTTTCTATGTATGTGGAACTGAGGAATCGAACGCGGGTCTCCATGCATGCTAGGCAAGCACTTTAACCACGCGCTCTTTTTGGTTTTTGGTCAGGACTGGGGCTTGAACTCAGGGCCTGAGCACTGTCCTTAGGCTTTCTCAAGGCCAGAGCTCTACCACTTGAGCCACAGCACCACTTCTGTCCAGCCTTTTCTATATATGTGTACCAAGGAATCAAACCCAGGTCTTGGTGCATGCTAGGCAAGCACTCCACCACTAGGCCAAGCTCCCAGCCACTAACGCAGACTTTCTAACAACCCCATCAGAATCAAGACTCAATAGTTTCTCGGGAGATATTGGGGAATCAGTTGGTCCCTTCAAGTCCCAGGCCCTGAACACAAACAAGATCCCTCAGCCGTGGAGAGAGGCATCATGCTAGTTTCTCATTATGTGCCCTCATCACAGACAATGACCTAGCGGCAGTCGCCGAGGCCATGTGGCCACTGGTTATACTTGGCTGGATGGTTCTGAGGTCACTACTGCTATACCAGTTTTGGGTTGTCTGTTAAAAGGTGCTATGCCGCCACCTAGAGACAGGGATTATCACATGATGCTCCCAGTGCACTGGTGAAAAACTTGCTAGTGTCCTGTAGGAGGAAAATAATAGCAGGGACCCTGAACTGGGGTGCTGTATGTAGGATGCTTGTCCAGATGGGGTGCTTCTGGGCCTGTCCCCCAGCCGGTGAGAAATGCATGTTGTTTAACTGAGGAAGGGAAGAGGGCACTCCCTTCAAGCCCCTTTCTGCTTCATAGGATGTTCTTTGGCAAAAACAAGGTGATGATGGTGGCCTTGGGACGAAGCCCATCTGATGAATACCAAGACAACCTGCACCAGGTAGGGGGCTGGCCCACACAGGGAGGGGCTGTATCCCACCCCAAGCCCAGGGAGTGGGGCCCTGTGTGTTTCTGCTCTACCAAATAGAAATGCCCGGAAATGTTGTTACATGCCTCTGGGTGCATGAAACCACTCCTCATGGAAAAATTGCTCACTTTGGAATTGCAGGTCAGCAAGAAGTTGAGGGGTGGTCAGGAGTTTGGCCTAGTGGTAAAGTGCTTGCCTAGCATGCACAAAGACCCAGGTTCAATTCCTCTGTACCACGAACATAGATAAAAGCCAGTAGTGATGCTGAGGCTCAAGTGGTAGAGCTCTAGCCTTGAGAAAACTCAAGGACAGTGCTCAGGCCCTGAGTTCAAGCACCAAGACTGGCAAAAAACAATCTAAAAGCAATATAAATTATATAAAAAGCCTTTAAAAAAAAAGAAGTTCCGGGGTGAAGTCGGTCTTCTTTTTACCAACTGCACAAAGGATGATGTGAATGAGTAAGTGTCCATGAGCAGGGCAGGGACTGTACAGGTAGCAGCCCCAGAAGCCTCACTGACACTTGGTTGTGACCAGAGGTGATTGTATCTTGTCCACAGTGCCTAGCCTGCAGCCGAGGTGTACTCAGCAGGGAGGGGTGCCCAGGTCCCAGGGTGAATGACCTGACTTCCTCCATCTAGAGCTTGACTTCCTATTTCTTTTCTCCCTAAGGTGGTTCACGAAGTACACACAGATGGACTTTGCCCGAGCTGGTAACAAAGCAGCTTTCACCTTGAGCCTGGACCCAGGGCCTCTGGAGCAGTTCCCCCACTCCATGGAGCCACAGTTGAGGCAGCTAGGCCTGCCTACTGCCCTCAAAAAAGGTACAGCTTTCCCCAGAGCTGAAAGGTCGTGGTCCACAGCCACAAGCACCAGCTTCCAGGCACTCCCTTCCCTGGCTGAACAAGTCGTTTCCAAAGCTTCCATTTACCCCTGAAAAAATAGGCGAAGTCCTCACCTCTTAGGTGGAGTAAAAGAGGACAGTGAGTTCATGCACAGGACAGCACTTAAAGTACATAGAGGCTGGGCCAGATTCTGGCCTAGTGGTAGAGTGCTTGCCTAGCGTGCATGAAGACCTGGATTCCACTCCTCCGTACCACATACACAGAAAAAACCCAGAAGTGGGGCTGTGGGCTCGAGTGGTAGAGCTCTAGCCTTAAGGAAAGCCCAAGGACAGTCCTTAGGGCCTGAATTCAGGCCCCAGAACTGGCTTAAAAAAAATAGAGAGAGAGAGAGACAGACAGACAGAGAGGGAGAGAGAGAGAGAGAGAGAGAGAGAGAGAGAGAGAGAGAGAGAGAGAGAGAGAGAGAGAGAGAGAGGCTGCAATAGCCCTGCAGTGTACCAACATGTGGGGTGGGCAGCGAGCCACCACCAGCTTCCTGACTCCACACTGGCAGCAAGTGTCATAAGGGTCTGTGCCTGAGTGGTGTGGGGCCCTCTCCTGCAGGTGTGGTGACCTTGCTGTCTGACTATGAGGTGTGCAAGGAGGGGGATGTGCTGACACCGGAGCAGGCCCGGGTTCTGGTGAGTGTGGGCTCTGGCAGGAGGAGGGAGCCCTGCCCTTCCCCTGCGCTGCCCATCACACTCGTTTCTCCTCGCTCCTTCTCCTGCTCTGAAAGAAACTCTTTGGGTATGAGATGGCTGAGTTCAAGGTGACCATCAAATACATGTGGGATGCGCAGTCCAGGAGATTCCAGCCGATGGAAGATGACCTGCCCGAGAGTGCTCCTGAGTCTGAGGAGGAGTCTGAGGAAGATGAGGACGACTGAGGCCTTCAGCACCATCAGCACAGGCTTCACCACACAGGACTCACTAGGACTCCACTGCCTTCTGCAGGGAGTCTCTATTTATTTTGGTATAGATGAAGACGGGAGAGGCTATTTCCAAAGAATAAAATTGAGACCACCGCAAGAGACCTTTGTAAGTAAAAGCCCTTGGGTTTGTGCTCCATTCAGACCCTAGGATTTCTTGTTTATCAGGCAAGCTACTGGAGTCCTGACCCTGTGGGACCTCTCCTGCCCTGGTAGCATAACAGCTCTGGGGTGGCCCAGAGCAACCCCTCAGCGGGGCTTCCTCCTCTCTAGAAGGCCTTTACTTCCCACAGGGAATTCCTGAAAACATTTGGATGTCTGTAACCACATTCAAAGCTGATTGATGGATACCAACAAGTCCAGGGTCTTTAGACACTTGAGAAAGGTCAGGGACCTGTGGCTCATATCTATAATCCTTGCTACTCTGGAGGCTGAGATCTGAGAGATCAGATCAAAGACACCCTTGGCAAGACAGTATGGGAGACTTAACTCCAGTTAACTGCCAGAAAGATGGAGGCAGAGCTGTGGCTCAAGTGGTAGAGCACCTATCCCCTGAGTTCAAATCCCAGGACCACTAACCCAAAGAACAAGGGGTAGAAGAGATGGTGATATCAAGTAACATTTTATGTTGGCCTGCATGAGTGCTGGGGGACACAGTCTGGTGGTGGCACATTGACCTACTACTTCCATCCCTAGCTCCTCAAGAAAATAATTTTCTGTGAGTCTGGCAGAGTAACAACTCAGTAGTGAAGGGCTTGCCTGACTTGGGTGAGCCCTAGGTGCTGTGGCAGTATCGCCCAAAAGAAGGTGACCTGTCTCAGAAATTAACCTGTTACGAGGTTCAAACTATGGAGACAGGTGTAGAAAAGCCATGGAACCTGTTACCCTTCTCACACCACTCACTCCATGAATCTCTTGTCCTTGTACTTTGTGATAATACCTTTTATAATAAAACAACAATTTCCTGAGTGCATTAATGGCACCCCTAAATTTGCAGTAGGTCACAGAAGGGCAGGGAAAACATTGAATCCACTACATTAACATCCACAGCCCAAAACAGCTCTAACACTATACATAGCTCTTTCTAGCATGCACAGCCAGCCCCACAGATGAGACAAGCCAGGCTGGGGCAGCAGAGGTGGGTCTAAAGAGACTCTACTATCTCTGACAATGTCCTCACAATGGTCCCTCAAACTCCCTACTTAGGAGAGAAAGCCACCAGACACAGATAGCTCAGGAGCTGCCAACTTTATTCACTAGAGGCAGACCTCAGCCAGCCACCAACTGGGTGCATTGGGAGGAAGTAGATGAAAGGAATCAGCAGGGATGAGCAGGGTCAACTCCAGGTGGCAGAGATACCGAATAGTCAGCAATCTGCAGTCCCATTCAGGTGGAACCTAGCGGAAGTAGTTGGGACACTGGTGGGCAACCAGTGTCCAGGCTTCATCAAAGGCTTCCACAACTTCTGGCTTCAGGGGCCCTTGCTCAATGACAGCCAAGTTTTGCTCCAGTTGTTCCACGCTGGACATGCCCATGATGACTGCGTCTCCATGGGCAGCCTGCAAGAACACCATGTTAGCAACAGCCTTCCTCCACCTGCAGCTCAAGTCACCTGCCCCTCCCTGCAGCACTGCCAATATTTTTCCTTATGCCTGTACTGTTCCAGAAGGAGTTGTCTAGCCAAAACTGTGTTGACACCAGCACACAGGCAATTCAAGAATTTATGTTGCCTTCAGGCTGGCTATAGCCATACTACCTTGACCGAGATGGATAAAAGGTGAGGGACACTACATCCTGTGACAAGTATATGGGGAGGCCCCAGCCACAGAGAACTTGATGCTGCCTCCAGAGCATAGGGCAAGGGATGAAGCTTAAATGTAAAGGCATTTAAATTTTCTAGTTCAACCCAAATCTATTTTTATGCCCTTCTAAGGGGAGCTCCATGAATTGGCAGAGTAAGACTGCCTAAGGCATGTAAAACTGAGAGGCTCATACTTAATAGGGCCACTGGAAGAAAGTGTAACCTGGGCCACCTGGACACTTCAGAAGAAAAAAAAAAGTCATCTACCAGAAGAGACTAGCTGGGAAATCCTAAAGGTCCCACTTCATATCCCCCCAACCCCTGCACCTAGGACAGCCAGGCTACCTCCAGCTGGGAGTGGTGGTACATCCACCTCAGGGCAGCTGATGCCATGCTGGGGGCACTGGAGCCATAGGCGGCCTGCAGGACCTTCTCCACCAGGGTGATGGCCTTGAAGTTGTTCTCCTTCCAGTAACTGAGCAGGACACAGGAACAAGGGTCAGGACTCTGGAGACTGTCCAGGGCAGCCCAGTTCCCAGAGCCCTGAGACAGCTGGATGCTCAGGAGCACCTGAGCACATCCACATTCCCAGGTGCCTGAGCAGACAGAGATTTCATCTAGGGAGGGAGCCATGCAAGGACAAGAACTGTTCTCCACGGAGGCACACCCCACCTGAGAAAGCTTCAGTCACAGCAGTGCATGTAGCTCACACACAAGATCAGATGAGCCTCCACTTATGACTGGACATTTCAAGAGGGCTAGCCTGGGAATCTCCTGCAGAAAGCCTGGCTTAAGAGGTCTTTCCCTCCTACTTGCAAAAGGGTCACAGTGTGCTCAGAAATGAACTAGCAGATGGTCTGCAAATTTAGCAATAACAGCTTTCTAGAGTGAACAGAAACAATGGGAACAGGTCAATACATTGTGACACCACAGTTAATGATGGGAAAGGGAAGCCGAAAGAGAGTCAGGAAGTTGCCTTGACACGGGGTTATTAAGGCCCACATAGATCACCCTTAACCCGGGCACTGGAGGTTCATGCCTGTAATCCCAGCTATTTAGGAGGCTGTGGTCTAAGGACCAAACTTGGAAGCCACCCAAAGCAAGGAAAGTCTGAATCCCTTTACCTCCAGCTAACCACTAAAAAGCCAGAAGTGAAGATGTGCTTCAAATGATAGAGAAGTAACTTTTAGCACAAAACACAGGGACAGTGTTCAGGCCTCAAATTCAAGACCTAGGAAAAAAAGATCATTCTCCTAATACTAAATCCAACAAATAATAAATTGGACTCTAAAATGAATCATCTTTTATGTATGTCTGTGTGTTTGAGTGTAGGTTTGCTACAACAGTGGCGGGCCAATGTCCCTTTGCTTTTGTGCTCCGTGCTGTCATTCTGTCATTGAACCATACTTCAGTGTGCATGTCCAACTTCGTTGCTGGTTAGAGACAACAGTCTCAGACTTAACTGTCTAAGCTGGCTTCCAAGTGAGATCCTCAGATCTCAGTCTCCTAAACAGCCAGAATGACAAGCATGAGCACACGTGTTGACTAAATGATTTTTTTTTGCCAGTCCTGGGCTTAAACTCAGGGCCTGAGCACTGTCCTTGGACTTTCTCAAGGCTAGAGGTGTACCATTTGAGCCTCAGCACCACTCCCGGCTTTTTTCTAAGTATGCGGTACCAAGGAATTGAACCCGGGTCTTCGTGCATGTTAGGCAAGCACTCTACCACTACGCCAAATTCCAGGCCCTAAATGCATTTTCTAATGGGCATGTAGATATTCCTTCAGCAATCTTCATTTTAGGGGAGGGGAAGGAGGATCTGCTATACCTGTGAGCCACAGCATTGTGGACCCCAGTGTGGACAGCAAGGCATCTTCCCAGGGGAGAGACTCAGTGCCACAGACAGCACTGAAGCCAGAAATCCCAACTTTCTCCAGAGAATCATGACAACCAGGGACCCAGGTCTCAGCACCGGGAAGGAGCCAGCACTGGAACAGCAGTCTTCTGTATGGCAGAACAAGGGCACACTCACCCCTTCCCATGCAGACTCCTCCCCCAGTACTCACCGGTTCTGCAACACCCCAGCATATTTGTAACCAAAGAAAAGGCTCTGAGGATGCTTGCTGTCCTTGTCTTCAAAGCTGTACTTTCCAGTCAGCAGGCCACCTGGTGGGCAGGGGATTGGGGACACTTATCACCAACTTGACTGCATTCCTGAGCATTTCATTTCCTCTGTCCATGTGTGGTTGGCTGGGCTCCCCCAGGCCAGGCCTGCACCCAACCCACACCCCAAGGTCTGTGTCCACTTAGCACATACCAGCCAAAGGGTTGAAGGCATAGAACCTCAATCCGAAGTGTCTGAGGCAGGGCAAGAGCTCCCTTTCCACATGCCGGGTGATGGCGTTGTACATGCCCTGCAGGGAGAGGGTGAGGAGTCAAGAGGAAGGTCCCCAATGTGTCCTTAGAAAACCCTCAGTTCACACCTGAACAATCCTAGCACCTGACAATCAGGGCTGAAAAACTCATTTCTTCAGGCAAACCATGCAGGATGCAGTGGGTGATGGATGTCAAAATCTCTAATGGAGACAACACCTTGACTTCTGATTGGGGGGCAAGGTCTAGGGTGAGGCTGGAACTCAGCACCTCATTCATGCTTCACAAGCTTTACCTCTGGACCATGACCCCAGCCACTTTGTGCATTGCTGATGCTTGAGATGGGGTCTCTCCCAGGCCACCCTGGACTGTGATGCTGCTACTTGAGCTTTTATTCACAGGGATGTGAATGCCATGTATCCATGCTCCATGTCTCATCTCCCTGACAGCTTGAGATAGCAAGCACCCAACACACAGACCAGCCATTACCTGAAATGAGGTCTCCCACACTTGTATTCCTGGAAAAGCCTCCTAATCTCTCCCTCCCAAGTAGCTAGGATTACATGCTTGAGTCACCAGGCCTGGACATCATCCAGGACATTACAGTAATGTAGAGAGTAAATACATGAAAAGTAGTGGAAAAAAGATTACAGTGAACTGGGGACTTTTGGGACCAGTGCCTTGAACAAACTGCTGAATAAATGGGGAGGAGCAGGTGAAGCAGAGCCTGAGAACCCAGGGGGCTGTGGCTGGAGGCGGGGGGGGGGGGAAGCCACCTGAATGAGCCCTGAGCACTTCCCCCAGAGAGGCAGAGGACAGATCCGGGCTGAGGTGCAGAGCCAGGCTTGGAAGTAAGGAGCAAAGTTGTGCACTCAGGCAGCAAGTGGGCAGCTGCCTGCTGGCCAGGATGAAGAATTTGTCCTCCTCTGAGGGGAGCTGAGGACCATGCACAGGCTCTGATCAGAGGGGTGGCTGCTCTGTAGAGGGCACAGGATGCAGGCTGGGGAAAAGATCAACAAAGCTCCAGAGTCCAAGGCCTGGGTTCCTGGCACCCCAGGTGCCCCTCACCTGATACACGGTGGGCATAATCCAGCCATTGCTCTTGCAGAGGGCACAGATCTCTGCCACCTCCCAGGAGGCATAGTTGGAGAGGCCAAGCTCCACAAACTTGCCCTGTAGGGGAGAGGTGTGGTCACAATCTTGAACAACCAAGGATTCCAGGAGAGGAGGTGGGAGTGGAGACCCTGGGCTGAGGTGTTCCCAGCTCTGCTCTGGGTGCTCTGCTCCCTCACTCTGCTGGTAGTGTGAGGATGGGAAGAGCAGAGATCACTCCCTCCCTGAGCCAGGGGACCCTTTCCCACCTCCTGGTGCAGCTGGTGGCAGGCCCTCAGTGTCTCCTCCACTGGGGTGCTATGGTCAGGCATGTGGAGGTAGAAGAGGTCCACTCTAGAACACTGCAGCCGCTTCAGTGAGGTCTCAAGCTGGAACCGCACACTATCAGCCTTCAGGGACTTTCCATCCATGGGATTGGCCTTGGTGGCAATTTTCACTTTGGAGACACAAATGGAAATTCAAGCCACTTACCAAACATCAGAAAGGGCATTTAGAGCCATGTCTAGAGGCAGAAGTTTGTTCAAGTCCTACTCCTAAGTAATCACTCCTAGGCTCCTGAATCTCTAGGAATCTCAATACTATCCACTGTAAACAGAATTGACAATATTACCTCATAGAGTGGGAAACACTCAGTGGGATCCAGCCAAGGCACTGGACCCTAGGCAAGGGAGGAGGCAGATTTGCTGCTGGTCCATAGTCTACTCTGCAGTAAGGGTGCCACCCTTTCATGGGTGGTTAGGACAGGATTGGGGCAGGATGGCCTTGCTATGAGGCCTGAGAGGGCAGAGAGGGGCTGCCTAGTGCCAGATTCCCAAGGCTGTAGGTGCCTCACAGGTGACAGCTCCCTAGATGCAGATTAGATTAAAACTGGGCTGGGCCAGGAGTTTGGCCTAGTGCTAGAGTACCTGCCCAGCATGCACAAAGAGCAGGGTTTGATTCCTCCATACCACATATGTAGAACAAAGGTCGAAGTGATGCTGTGGCTCAAGTGGTAGAGCTCTAGCCTTGAAAAAGCCCAATGACAGTGCTGAGGCCCTGAGTCAAGCCCCCGGACTGGAAAAAAAAATATTCCAAGTTTGGGCTGGGAGTTTGGCCTAGTGGTAGAGTGCTTGCCTAGCATGCATGACAGCTTTGTTTTGATTCCTTGGTACCAATATATAGAAAAGGCTGGAACTGGTGCTGAGGCTCAAGTTTTGGATCTCTAGCCTTGAGAATGTCCAAGGACAGTGCTCAAGCCCTGAGCGAAATCTCAGGACTCGCAAAACAAAAACAAAAAAACCACCACCACCACAACAACAGAAAGCTGGACTGCCCTGGAGCCAGGAACATAGCCTAGTAGTACAGGACTTGGCTAGCATGCAGGAAGCCCTGGGCTTGATTCCTCAGCACCACATACTAAGAAAAGGCTGGAAGTGGTGCTGGGGCTCAAGTGTCAGAGCTCTAACTTTGAGCAAAAAGTGTCCAAGAACAGTGCCCAGGCCTTGAGTTTTAACCCAGGACAGGCAAAAAGAAAAAAGGGAGGGGGGGGAGTATGGGGAAGGTGCATAAATGCAAACAGAAAACAGTGCTTCACTGTCCAGTAGAAGAAGGGTCAGAGCAAACTGGGCTTCACACAGCTCTGGAAAGTCAGGGCAGTCAGCGTCCTGGGTAGTGGGATCAACGTTACCTCTGCAGCCGTCGCGGCCCAGCCCCAGCCCCAGGCCGCCTAGAATGGTCTCCGACTGTCCATCGGTGTACGCGAAGGCCGTGTCCAGCTCCGTGTGGCCGCGATCCAGGAAGGAGCGCACCGCTGCTGCGCTGGAGGAGGGGTCCAGGCGGAGCCCCATCAGCATGGTGCCCAGCACCGTGGCGGGTCGAGCCTGAGACCCCGTCGGAGACATGCTGGAGGCAGCTGCAGCAGCTGGAGCGGAAGGCTCTGCACTGGAGTCCAGCAGGGAAGCCTGGGACCTCAGGCCAGGCCGGGTACTTGTGGAGCTGCGGGACCACGCCCACTGGACGGTGGTGTGGCCGTGGGGCGGGGCATAGCGGGGCTGGGCCGGGAGGGGCGGGGCCTGGAGGGGCGGGGCCGAGGGCGGGGCCGGGGAACCCAGGGCAGAGTTGAGGCCTGGCCTGTGGAGGGCGGGGAGGCGGGGTAGCGGGAGGGGAGGGGCCGGGGTGGAGGCTGAGGGAAGTGGCACAGGCCGAGGGGCGGGCTGGGCCTCTGGGTGCAGGGGCAGAGCTGCGGGGAGGAGCTGGTCCAGAGCTGGGGCGGGGCTGCTCTGAGGAAGGTGGCCAGGAGGGGCAGGCAGGGCACTAGGGAAGTCGCTGGCCCTGGGCAGGGCAGGTGAAACCACGGAGGGAGGAAGGCCGGGCGGGCAGTGACAGAGGAGGAAGGGCCTCTCACGAGCTCCTCTGCACGGGGACCGCACCCCCGCCCGGGGCTCTGGCCTCCCCCGGGCAGGACTCAGCCCCTGGACTTGGGTGTTCTCAGCTGATGGTGGTCTGGGGCTCTGACTTGCAGTGGAGGCCGAGCCTCTTGGCAGATCATCCTTTCCTCTGCTGCCCTAGCTTGTAAGTCGTCCTGGCGTCTCTGTCCCTTCCTGGTGGGGCATTAGGGGCCACGTGACCCCAAGGGCTGCCCCATCTGCCATGAGGTCTCAAAGCTGTGGCTTCCAGAGGGGTCCACTCAGCCACCCAGTGGAGTGACCAAAGAGAAGATGCGGCCGGGGGCGGTGGCTCACGCCAGTAAATCCGAGTTTCAGGAGGCTGAGATCTGAGGATCTCCCTTCAAGGCCAGGCCAGGCAGTAAAGGCTAAGACCCCCTGAGACTCACCTCCAATTAACCACTAGAAAACTGGAAGCGGTGCTGTGGCTCCTGCTTAGTGTGGTAGCCTTGAGCTGAGGAGGGCAGGGACAGCCCTCAGGCCCAGAGTTCAAGCTCCAGTATAGGCGGAAAAAAGGAAACACACAGAGACAGAGAGATCTGACCTGTTAGCATTGGCTTCTGCCTTGCACACCTGAAGGTAAAATGAGGCTGAGGGCTTGGTTCAAGTGGTTCAGCTGAGAGCAAGCAAGACCAGCCTGGGTCAGGATACAATCATAATTGGCACATGGAAAACCTTATCACCACAAGCAGTATTTTTCTTTCCAATATCCAGACTGACCTCTGTGCAGGGCCTTGAGCTCATCTGGGTTTTCCCTCAGTTCCCAGGTCTTGCTGGTTAATGGAGATAAGTGTTTCAGGGAGTTTTCTGCCCTGCAGCTATGAGGATGACCCTCCAGTACCCAGGCAATGCTGCAAACATTTTTTTTCTTTTTTTGTGGGTTATGGGGCTTGAACTCTGGCCTAGGCACTGTCCCAGAACTCTTCAGCTCAAGGCTACCCTCCTACCACTTCAATCACAGCCCCACTTCTCATTTTCAGGTGATTAATTGGAGATAAGAGTCTCACATTCAGGCTGGCTTTGAACCTCGATACCCAGATCTCAGGCTCCTGAGTAGCTAGGATTAGAGGTGTGAGCCACTACAACTGGCACAAACAATTTTTTAAAAGTTCTTAGGGCAAAAAGAAGAGACTTTCACACTCACAAAGTGGCATGTGATGGAAATGAGAAAGAGCAGGTGTCTTTTTATAATTTTTTATTAAAGAATTTATTAACATTGATTTTTACATCATATTTCTAATAACATGTTTAACAAACCAGCATTCAAGAAGGAAATCTCTATATACAATCTCTGGCACTTCTTTTTTAGAACATAGTCGAAATTAGGCTAAGGGTTTGTATATCATAGGTACATATTAATCTATGTAATAAAACATTGTGTATAGAGTCATAGGTTTTTATGTCTATGTAGTTGTATTCATATATCTTGTACCATATCTATAGCATTGGGTATGCAAATATTGAGTCCTCGCTCTTATACTGTTTGGATCTAATAGCCACATATTAATGATACCCTGTGTCTTCTGTTCCTTTGGGCTTGACTTGTCTCACTCAACATGATTCGCTCTAGATTCATCCACTTCGCTGCAAATGCCATTATTTTATCTTGTCTGTTGGCTATGTAGAATTCCATTGTATGTATATATACCACATTTTCTGTTTATTCATCTGCAGTAGGGCATCTAGATTGTTTCCATCGCCTGGCTATTGTGAATAGTGCAGAGATGATCATAGCTGAGCAGGTGTCCTTATCATATCTTGGGCTATGGTGTTTAGGGTAGATGCCCAGAAGTGGTATGGCGGGATCATAGGGAAGGTCAATTTTCAGTTCTTTAAGGAACCTCCACACTGCTTTCCAGAGTGGCTGAACTAGTTTACAATCCCACCAGCAGTGTAGAAGGGTTCCTTTTTCTCCACAATTCGCCAGCAACTGTCATTGTGTGAGTTCAAAATCTTGGCCATTCTTGTTGGGGTAAGGTGGTATCTTAGGGTTGTTTTTATTTGCATTTCCTTTAGGACCATGGATGATGAACATTTTCTCATATGCTTTTCTGCCATTTTAATCTCTTCTGATAAGTCTCTCTTTAGTTCCCTTGCCCTTTTAGTGAATGGTTTGTTGGGTTTTGGTGGGGGGGATTAGTTTCTTGAGTTTTTTGTAGATACTGGATATTAAGCATTTGTCAGATGTATTATTTCCCAGTTGGTTGGCTGTCTTTCTACTTTTGTGGCTATGCTTTTATTTGTGCAGAAACTTTTTATTTTTAGGTAGTCCCATTTATCAAGTCTCCAATCTGTTGTGACCCTGGGATTCTTTCTGTTCAGGAATCTTTTGCCTGTGCCTATGAGTTCCAATGTCTCTCCTACTCTATCATGTAGCAGTTTCATGGTTTCCAGTCTGACATTGAGGTCTTTGATCCACTTTGAGTTAATGCTTGTGCATGGCAAAAGGCCAGGGTCAATTCTTAGTTTTCTGCATGTGGCTGCCCAGTTTTGCCAGCACAGATAATCGAATAGACTGTGTTTGTTTCACTGTATATCTTTGGCTCCTTTATCAAATACAAGTTGACTATAGGTATGTGGTTCTATTTCTGGGTCTTCTGTTCTGTTCCACTGATCTTCTGGTCTACTTTTGTGCCAATACCATGCAGTTTTTGTTATTATGGCTCTATAGTAGAGTTTGAAGTCTGGTATTCTAATACCACCAGCATTGCTCTTTTTGCCTAGAATTGTTTTGGCTCTTCTAGGTCTTTTCTTGTTCCATATGAATCTTTGGATTGTATCTTCTATTTTAGTAAAGAATGTCTTTGGGATTTTGATGGGGATTGCATTGAATTTGTATATCAATTTTGGCAGTATAGCCATTTTCACGATGTTGGTTCGCCATAGCCATGAGCATGGGATGTCTTTCCATTTCCTAATGTCCTCTTTAATTTCTTTTGTTAGGCTTTTATAGTTTTCATTAAATAATTCCTTTATATCTTTTTTAAATAATTTATTAACATTGATTTTTACATCATATTTCAAATGACAAATTTAACAAACAAGTATTCAAGAAGGAAATCTCTATATACAATCACAGGCACTTAGATTTTAAAACATAATCAAAATTAGGCTGAGGGTTTGTGTATCATAGGTACATAATAATCTATGTAATAAAACATTATGTCTATAGAGTCATAGGTTTTTATGTCTATGCAGTTGTGTTTATATTTCCTGTACCATGTCCATAGCATTGGGTATGCAACTTTTGAGTCATCGCTCTTGTACTAATAGCCACATAAAGGACACCATGTGCCTTTTGTTCCTTTGGCCCTGACTTGTCTCATTTAACATGTTTCTGAGTGGGTGTTTTAAAAATTATTAGTATTATTATATTATTACGATTCCCAGTATTAGGGCTTGAACTGAGTTGTTGGACACTGTCCTTAAGTTTGCTTCCTTGAGCTCTCTCTCCATCTCTCACATACTCTACTTCTAGGCTATACTCCCAGCCCTAAAATTATTTTTTAACATTTGAACTCAGAACTTCACACTTTCTAGGCAAGTGTTATGGCTAAACCATGAGTCTATCCTTCTTTTTAAAAATTTTAGAAGGATAATTAATAGGAATAGTGATAGAGGCAGTGAAATTCATTGGTTTACATTGTATACACATGTGGAAATAAAATAGCTAGTATAATCTAAAGAAAAAAAAGGGAGACAGAAGAAAGTTTACGGCAAAAAAAAAATTGTTGAGTTGGTGGGGAATTGAGCTACAAAAAGGTAAGGCCTTCCTAGCTTGGTCTCTGCTGTAACATCGAAAAATAATAAAAACTGGACCTGGGCCTGGAGAGGCTGAGTGGTAGAGTGCTTGCTTAGCATGTGTGAAGCCCTGGGTTTCATTCATCAGTACCACATACACAGACTGTGGCTCCAGTGATAGAACACTCGCATGGACCTGAAGAGCTCAGGAACAGTGACCGGTCTCACAATTCAAGTCCCACCACTGACCAAACAGAAACAAAAACAAAACAACAAAAAAAATCTGGACTCACATCGTTAACCATGTCCTGACCACATGACTCAGCAACTGATTGCTGGCAGCCCAGGGAAAGGGAAATGACACAGCAAACTTACTGTTGACTGGTCACCAAAGCAGTAATCCTGGGTCCCTGCCAACACCAATATGCTGATAGGACTGCTGCCAAGGCAGGGTGGTCCAGCCTCAAGGAGAACAGAGCAGAGGTCGCCAGGCTGGGCCTGCTGGATGGGGCCTTCTTCTCTCCACAGTCCTTCCCACCTCCAGTGGGTCTCCATGCTCCCGGACTCACGTTGTATAGCTTGTCCTGTGTGGGGAGCCCGTAGTTCACGCCTGTAATCCTAGCAACTCAGCTGGCTGAGTGAAGGTCTGATTCCTGTCTCATTCCCTCAGGCCAAGCTAGACAGCAGGCACACAGGAACAAGCCTGAGCACACACTGCTTGTACACCTGCCTGCATGCAGGCAGGTTTCAATCTGGGCAGGGGTAAGGACCCCATCCTTGGTCCCCAGCGGACAATGGCCCCTCAAACCAGGTGGAGTCTTCCACTGTGGGCTAGGCCTGGACATGGCCTTGGACCCCCAAGAGGCCATAACCCACGTCCCTTTCCGTTTCCTTGTTAAGCCCTAGATAAGCCTACCCCCAATCCCGACAGCATCCAGTCCTGTGGAAAGGTCTGTGCCCCTCCCTCTTCCTCAATAAACATCCTTGCTGTTCACAGTCCAGTCTGGCCTATTTCTTTTCCATTCTCCCTTTCCTGACACTGAGCTCTGAACAATGGTTTGAGTCTCTCAGATTCTTATCTCCAATTAACCACTAGAAAACTGGAAGTGGAGCTGTGGCTCAAAGTGCTGGCCTTGAGCAAAAGAGCTGAAGGACAGAACTCTGTCCCCAAGAAAGGAACGTGACTCAGCAATTGATTGTGGACTGTTCATGCAAAGAAGAGGAAAACCTGTGTTTACAACATTACCTACATAAACATGGTCCATTCTAAGGAAGAACACTGCAGAGGTTGCCAGGCAGGGCATTGCTGCTGTGGTATAGACGCCCCCCACTCTCGCCCCAGGACAGTCCCTCTGACTGCCCAGTGTTCCACCTGCCCTACCACCTGTGCCCCGGAGTTCTCCAGTATCTGGGTGCACACTGACCTCACTGCACTGTATTACTGGTATTGGATGAACAGTTATGGATAAGCATTGGAGAAATGGAGCATATAACCACGAAATATTTGTTTCTGTGAGAGATGAACTCTTATTATTTTTGTCACCCTTTCATCCTTAGAGGGCAGCAAAAGTCACAATCACAGACCACTGTTGTATTGGCAAAGCCATTAATAACCGAGATGTCTGTCAACCTTGCATCTAAAATCCCACCTACTCCAGAGGCTGAGATCTCAGGATCACAGTTCAAAGACAACCCAGCCAGAAAAGTCTACAAGACCCTTATATCCAGTGACAACCAAAAAGCTGGAAGTGGAGCTGTGGCTTGAGTTCTCAGAGTGCCAGCTAAAGAATAGTGCCCAGGTTCTCAGTTCAAGCCCACACTGTACTAAAACTGCCACACACAAAAAAGTGTGTAAAGGGGCTGGGAATGTAGCCTAGTGATAGACTGTTCACCTTGAATTCACAAAGCCCTAGTTCCTATTCTACAGTGCCATATACACAGAGAAAGCTGGAAGTGGTGCTGTGGCTTAAGTGCCAGAGTGCTAGCCTTGAGCTAGAGTGTCCAAGGATAGTGCCAGCCCCTGAGGTGAAGCTGCAAAACGGGCAAGAAAAAAAAATTTGCAAAGATACCAACAGTGTATTATTTTTTTTCATGTGGTAGCAAGGAATCAAACCTGTCATTTTGTGCATACTAGATTGTAAGACCCCCGACTCAGCGGGACGTCTTTCAGACGGAGCCCCCTTCCCAAGGATCAGCGAGTCCACGCAGTCGGATGCAATCAGCAAGAGGTTTATTCAGGAACATGGGTACCCGGGACGACAAAGCCTCCTAGAAGACTTTGCGTGCCGAGGCTTGGGGAAGAGGGGTATTTATGGGTAGCAGAAGCACGGTTACAGAAGCAGAAGCGTAATTACAGGGTAGGGGTCGGTTAACTTCAAATAAGGCTAGGAGTTTACTTTGGGCAGTAGTGGAATTTCTCACTTAGCTAGAAGAGGGCGGACGTGCCTTTCATCTGGATTTACAACCTTATCAGCCTCATCCGCAAACATCCTGCGGGGCTGCTTTTTAACTTCTTTTGTTGGGCAACAGCAGTTACAGCCTTAGCCGGGGTCTCACTAATGCTTTATTGGCTGCAGCTGCACTTTTCAAGATAAGGACTTTATCACTAGGCTAAACTCATAAATGAAATGATCTAAAGGACTTCAAATGACCCACCAAAAGGGAAATAATGTGTCATGAATTCTTGGCCAGAATGGCAGCCATTCAACACACTAATTCAGAGTGGCCACTTTCACTTAAGCTTTGAGGTTCAGTGACCTCACAATTACTGTGACATACATACATTTATTTATTTATTTGTTTGTTTGTTTGTTTATTTATTTGCCCAGACTGGGTATAGCGAGAAAGCACTGCATTCATCCTTGGAGGAAGAGTATTTCCTCCTCTGATGGTTGCAGTTCTGTGTCTATTGCTGCCTTTTGCAGGCTCTGGAGTGCAGGCAGCTTGTCTGTGTTTATGGAAGCAATTCCACGCACTGCTGAGCACTTACAAGCAGCGGGTCAAAGCTTTTGTACTCTGCTCAAAAAGTTGTTCATGCTGCTCGGCACCAGAGGCTCATGCTGGTAACCCTAGCTGCTCAGGAGGCTGAGATCTGAGGATCCCAGATCCCAACTGGGCAGGAAAGTCAATGAGACCGTGATCTCCAGTTAACCACCAAGTGGAGCTGTGGGTGAAGTGGCAGAGTGCCAGTTACCAGTGAAGAACAGAATCCAGGTGCTGAGTTCACACCCAGGTACAAACAGAGAAAATGCAAATGTACCTCTGCATGACGACCTGCGGCCACTCAAAGGCTCTCCTATTAATTTACTCCCAAGCCTGCACAGCCACAGGGAGGTCACTTTCCATTCAGTACCTCCGGAGAGCATCTGCCCTCACCAGTAAGCCATGCTCCTTTCTCAGTTTCTGGTCTCCATTTCCTCCCTTAAGGCACCGCATAGCTCAGCACAGAGCCATTACTGCGATGGCAACAGTGAGTGAAGACAAAGGTCCGGCCGCCTACCTAGTGCTTCCCTCATCCCTGGAGCTCCAGGTCTCCGGCCAGCTGTCACTGATGCACAGTGTCTGTCATCTGTCACCACGCGGGCGCGGGCTGCCACGGGTGCGGCGCAGCTCTGAGCTGGCTCGACGTGGACAATGGCGTGTGGACCGACGCTGAGGATCCTCCAGGGCCTGGTGCGGGCCAGGCCCCCCCTGTGCGCCCGGTGAGAAGCCCCGGGCCCGGGGTCCCGACGGGTCGCCCTGCCTCCCGCCGCCCGGGTCTCCCCAGGTGAGCGGAGCCGCGGGGAGGGCGGGGACCTGGGGAGGGCGGGGACCTGGGGAGGACGCCGGGGATGGGGAGGGCGCGGACCCGGGAAGGACGCCGGGGAGGGGAGGGCGGGGACCCGGGGAGGAGGGCGGGGCCGGGGAGGGCGGGGACCCGGGGAGGACGCCGGTGCAGGGGAGGGCGGGGACCCGGGGAGGACGCCGGTGCAGGGGAGGGCGGGGCCTGGGGAGGACGCCGCGGCCGGGGAGCGCGGGGTCCCGGGGAGGACGCCGCGGCCGGGGAGGGCGGGGACCCGGGGAGGACGCCGGGGCCGCGGGGAGGGCGGGGACCCGGGGAGGACGCCGGGGCCCGGGAGGGCGGGGACCTGGGGAGAACATCGGGGCCGGGGAGGGCGGGGACCCGGGGAGGACGCCGGTGCAGGGGAGGGCGGGGCCTGGGGAGGACGCCGCGGCCGGGGAGCGCGGGGATCCGGGGAGGACGCCGCGGCCGGGGAGGGCGGGGACCCGGGGAGGACGCCGGGGCCGCGGGGAGGGCGGGGACCCGGGGAGGACGCCGAGGCCGCGGGGAGGGCGGGGACCCGGGGAGGAAGTCGGGGCGGGGGAGGGAGGGGACCCGGGGAGGAAGTCGGGGCCGGGGAGGGCGGGGACCTGGGGAGGAGGGAGGGGCCGGGAAGGGCGGGGACCGGGGAGGACGCCGGGGCCGGGGAGGGCGGGGACCTGGGGAGGACGCCGGGCCGGGGAGGGCGGGGACCCGGGGAGGACGCCGGGGCCGGGGAGGGCGGGGACCTGGGGAGGACGCCTGGGCGGGGCCCGGCCTCCGGCGGGGACACCCCGGCGAGTCCGCCTCCGCGGAAGCCGCGCTGCTGGCGAGCTGGCGGGAGCCTCGGGAGGAGCGGGGCCCCGACGCCTGGGCCCCGGCTCGCGCTCCGCCGTCCGCTCCGCCCTTCACCGCTGCGGTGGCGCTGGCGGGGATCTGCCTGGAAGGCGCCCGCGGTCCTTCGGCCTGGGCGATGGCGAAGATCGGCGGTCACGGGAGGCCGCGGCGGGGCTGACGCTCGGGTGGAGGAATAGTTCTCAGCTCGAGGGAGCGCAGCGCGGGTGTCTCAGTGTTGGTCTGGCAGCCCCGGGGCCTGAACTCGGGGCCGGAGCGCCGTCCAGGCGGCAGCTCTGTCCTCGACCACGCCACAGTGCTCCATGCATGGGGTACCGCGGACCTGGACCCGGGTCCTTCTGCTTCCCGCGGGCAAACTCTGCCCTTCACTACTGTAACTCCTGCACTCTTTTCATTCTTCTCCTTTTTTTTTTCCAGTCCTGAGGACTAATCCCAAGCCCTGAGCCTGGACTTTCTCGCAGTGGGTCACAGAAAGGCAGGGACAACTTTGACTCCATTACATGAACATCCATGCCCAAGGCAGCTCTAACACCACACGTGGCTCTTCCTAGCATGCACAGCCAGCCCCACAGATGAGACAAGCCAGGCTGGGGCAGCAGAGGTGGGTCTAAAGAGACCCTACAACCTCTGACAATGTCCTCACAATGGTCCCTGAAATTCCCAGCTCAGGAGAGAGAGGCACCAGACACAGATAGCTCAGGAGCTGCCAACTTTATTCACTAGAGGCAGACCTCAGCCAGCCACCAACTGGGTGCACTGGAAGGAAGGAGATGAAAGGAATCAGCAGGGATGAGCAGGGTCAGCTCAAGGTGGAAGAGACACCAGGTAGTCAGCTATCTGCAGCCTCAGTCAGGTGGAACCTAGATGAAGTAGTTGGGACACTGGTGGGCAACCAGTGTCCAGGCTTCATCAAAGGCTTCCACAATTTCTGGCTTCAGGGGCCCTTGCTCGATGATACCCAAGTTCTGCTGCAGTTGTTCCACGCTGGACATGCCCAGGATGACTGCGTCCCCATGGGCAGCCTGCAAGAACACCATGTTAGCAACAGCCTTCCTCCACCTGCAGCTCAAGTCACCTGCCCCTCCCTGCAGCACGGCCAATATTTTTCCTTATGCCTGTACTGTTACAGATGGAGTTGTCTAGCCAAAACTGTGTTGATGCCAGGACACAGGCATTTTAAAAAAATGGAGTTGTGGCACTCCATTCAAGTAGAGAGCCAACAATGAGCAAAAATTCAAGAATTCATGTTGCTTTCAATCTGGCTGTAGCCATACTACCTTGACCAAGCTGGATAAAGGGTGAGGGACACTACACCCTGTGACAAGGATATGGAGAGGCGCCAGCCACACAGGACTTGGCGCTGCCTCCAAAGCATAGGAGAAGGGATGAAGCTTAAATGCTAAAGGCATTTAAATTTTCTAGTTCAAGCCAAATCTGTTTATTCCCTTCTAATGGGAGCTGAAAGAATTGGCAGAGTAAGACTCCCTAAGGCATGTTAAAACTGAGAGGCTCATACTTAATAGGGCCACTGGAAGAAAGTGTAACCTAGGCCACCTGGGCACTTCAGAAGAAAAAAAAAGTCATCTGTACCAAAGAGACTAGCTGGGGGGTTCTCAAGGTTCCACTCCCCATCCCCCCAACTCATGTACCCAGGACAGCCAGGCTACCTCCAGCTGGGAGTGGTGGTACATCCACCTCAGGGCTGCTGAGGTCAAGCTGGGGGCACTGGATCGATAGCTAGCCTGCAGGGCCTTCTCCACCAGGGTGATGGCTTTGAAGTTGTTCTCCTTCCAGTAACTGAGCAGGACACAGGAACAAGGGTCAGGACTCTGGAGACCGTCCAGGGCAGCCCAGTTCCCAGAGCCCTGAGACACCTGGGTCCTCAGAACCACCTGAGCACATCCAGGTTCCCAGGTGCCTTAGCAGGCAGAGACTTCATCTAGGGAGGGAGCCATGCAAGGACAAGAACTGTTCTCCTCGGAGGCACACCCCACCTGAGAAAGCTTCAGTCACAGCAGTGCATGCAGCTCACACACAAGATCAGATGAGTCTCCACTTATGACTGGACATTTCAAGAGGGCTAGCCTGGGAATCTCCTGCAGAAAGCCTGGCTTAAGAGGTCTTTCCCTCCTACTTGCAAAAGGGTCACAGTGTGCTCAGAAATGAACTAGCAGACATCTACAAATTTAGCAATTATAGCTTTCTACAGTGAACAGAAAGAATGGGAACAGGTAAATACATTGTGACACCACAGTCAATGATGGTCAAGGGAAGCGGATAGAGAGTCAGGACTGACACTGGGTTATTAAGGCCCACATAGATCAGCGTTGAACAGGGCTCTGGTGGCTCATGCCTGTAATCCCAGCTATTTAGGAGGCTGTGGTCTAAGGACCAAACTTTGAAGCCACCCAAAGCAAGGAAAGTCTGAATCCCTTTACCTCCAGCTAACCACTAAAAAGCCAGAAGTGAAGATGTGCTTCAAATGTTAGAGAAGTAACTTTTAGCACAAAAACTCAGGGACAGTGTTCAGGCCTCAAATTCAAGCCCTAGGAAAAAAGATGAGTCTCCTCATAATAAAACCAACAAATAAGTCGGACTCTAAAATGAATCAGCTTTTGTGTATCTATTTGAGTTTAGGTTTGCTAGAACAGAGGTGGGCCAATGTCCCTTAGCTTTAGTGCTTTGTGCTGTCATTCTGTCATTGAACCATACTTCAGTGTGCATGTCCAATTTTGTTGCTGGTTAGAGACAACAGTCTCAGACTTAACTGTGTAAGCTGGCTTCCAACTGTGATCCTCAGATCTCAGTCTCCTAAATAGCCAGAATTACAGGCATGAGGCACACTTGTTGACTAAATGCATTTTTTAATGGGCATGTAGACATTTCTTTAGCAATCTTCATTTTAGGGCAGGGGAAGGAGATCTGCTATACTAGTGAGCCACAGCAGTGTGGACCTCAGTGTGGACAGCAAGGCATCTTCCCACGGGAGAGACTCAGTGCCACAGACAGCACTGAAGCCAGAAATCCCAACCTTCTCCAGAGAATCATGACAACCAGGGACCCAGGTCACAGCACCGGGAAGGAAGCAGCACTGGAATAGCAGGCCTTTAGTACCTCTGAATAAGGGCACACTCACCCCTTCCCATGCAGACTCCTAACCAGTGCTCACCACTTCTGGTACAAATCAGCCCTGGTGTAACTAAAGAAAAGGCTCTGAGGATGCTTGCTGTGCTTGTCTTCAAAGCTGTACTTTCCAGTCAGCAGGCCACCTGGTGGGCAGGGGATGGGGACACTTATCACCAACTTGATTGCATTCCTGAGCATTTCATTTCCTCTGTCCATGTGTGGTTGGCTGGGCTTCACAAGGAAAGACCTCCACCCCAACCTGCACCCAAAGGTCTGTGTCCACGTAGCCCATACCAGCCAAAGGGTTGAAGGCACAGAACCTCAATCCGAAGTGTCTGAGGCAGGGCAAGAGCTCCTTTTCCACCTGCCGGGTGATGGCGTTGTACATGCCCTGCAGGGAGAGGGTGAGGAGTCAAGAGGAAGGTCCCCAATGTGTCTTTAGAAAACCCTCACTTCTGGGACCGGGAGTTTGGCCTAGTGGTTAAAGTGCTTGCCTAGCATGCATGAAGACCCGGGTTCGATTCCTCGGTACCACATACATAGAAAAAAGCCAGAAGTGGTGGTGAGGCTCAAGTGGTAGAGCTCTAGCCTTGAGAAAGTCCAAGGACAGTGCTCAGGCCCTGAGCTCAAGCCCAGGACTGGCAAAAAAAAAAAAAAACCCTCAGTTCACACCTGAACAATCCTAGCACCTGACAGTCAGGGCTGAAAAACTCATTTCTTCAGGCAACCCATGCAGGATGCAGTGGGTGATGGATGTCAAAATCTCTAAGGGAGACAACACGTTGACCTCTAATTTGGGGGACAAGGCATAGGATGTGGCTGGAACTCAGCACCTCATTCATGCTTCACAAGCTTTACCTCTGCTGATGTTTGAGATGGGGTCTCTCCCAGGCCACCCTGGACTGTGCTGCTGCTACTTGACCTTTTATTCACAGAGATGTTAATGCCATGTCTCCATGCTCCATGTCTCATCTCCCTGACAGCTTGAGATAGCAAGCACACAACACACAGACCAGCCATTTCCTGAAATGTGGTCTCCCAAACTTGTATTCTTAGAAAAGCCTCCTAATCTCTCCCTCCCAAGTAGCTAGGATTACATGCTTGGGTCACCAGGCCTGGCCACCCTCCTGGACATTACAGTAATGTGGAGAATAAACACATGCAAATGAGTGGAAAAAAGATCACAGTGAACTGGGGACTTTTGGGACCAGTGCATTGAACAAACTGCTGAATAAATGGGGAGGAGTAGGTGAAGCAGAGCCTGAGAATTCGGGACTGTGGCTGGGTAGGGGGAGTGACCTGAGTGACCTTGAGCATTTCCCCCAGAGCCAGAGGACAGATCCAGGCTGAGGTGCAGAGCCAGGCTTGGAGGTAAGGAGCAAAGCTGTGCACTCAGGCAGCAAGTGGGCAGCTGCCTGCTGGCCAGCATGAGGAACTTTGTCCTCCTCTGAGGTTACCTGGGGGCCGTGCACAGGCTCTGATCAGAGGAGTGGCTGCTCTGTTGAGGGCACAGAATGCAGGCTGATGGAAAAGATCAGCAAAGCTCCAGAGTCCTAGGCCTGCGCTTCCTGGCACCCCAGGTATGCCTTACCTGATACACGGTGGGCATAACCCAGCCATTGCTCTTGCAGAGGGCACAGATCTCTGCCACCTCCAAGGAGGCAAAGTTGGAGAGGCCAAGCTCCACAAACTTGCCCTGTAGGGGAGAGGTGGAGTCACAACCTTGAACAACCAAGGATTCCAGGCAGAGGAGGTGGGAGTGGAGACCCTGGGTTGGCATGTTTCCAGCTCTGCCCTGGGTGTTCTTCTTCCTCAGTCTGCAGGTAGGTAGTGTGAGGATGGGAAGAGCAGAGATCACTCCCAGGCAGAGATCAGGGGAATCTCTCCCACCTCCTGGTGCAGCTGGTGGCAGGCCCTCAGTGTCTCCTCCACTGGGGTGCTATGGTCAGGCATGTGGAGGTAGAAGAGGTCCACTCTAGAACACTGCAGCCGCTTCAGTGAGGTCTCCAGCTGGAACCGCAGACTGTCAGCCTTCAGGGACTTCCCATGCAATGGATTGGCCTTGGTGGCAATTTTCACTTTGGAGACACAAATGGAAATTCAAGCCACTACCAAACATTAAAAAGGGCATTTACAGCCATATCTAGAGGCAGAAGTTTGTTCAAGTCCTACTCCTAAGTAATCACTCCTAGGCTCCTGAATCTCTAGGAATCTCAATGCTCTTCCCTTTAAGCAGAATTGACAATAATACTTCATAGAGTGAGAAACACTCAGTGGGATCCAGACAAGGCACTAGACCCTAGGCAAGGGAGGAGGCAGAGTTGCTGCTGGTCCATAGTCTGCTCTGCAGCAAGGGTGCCACCCTTGCCTGGGGTGGTTAGCACAGAATTGGGGCAGGATGGCCTTTCTATGAGGCCTGAGGGGGCAGAGAGGGGCTGCCTAGTGCCAGATTCCCAAGGCTGTTTGTGCCTCTCAGGCGACAACTCCCTTGGCTGTGCCAGGATTTTGGCCTAGTGGTAGAGTGCTTGCCTACTATGCATTAAGGCCCAAGTTCGATTTCTTGGTACCATATATATAGAAAAAGCTTGAACTGGTGTTGAGGCTCAAGTTCTAGAGGACAATGCTCAAGCCCTGAGCTAAATCCCAGGATTCGCAAAACAAAAACAAATAAACAACAACAACAAAAAGCTGGGCTGCCCTGGAGCCAGGAACATAGCCTGGTAGTAGAGGACTTGGCTAGCATGCAGGAAGCCCTGGGCTTGATTCCTCAGCACCACATACTCAGAAAAGGCTGGAAGTGGTGCTGGGGCTCAAGTGTCAGAGCTCTAACTTTGAGCAAAAAGTGTCCAAGAACAGTGCCCAGGCCCTGAGTGAGTGTGGGCTCTGGCAGGAGGAGGGAGCCCTGCCCTTCCCCTGCGCTGCCCATCACACTCGTTTCTCCTCGCTCCTTCTCCTGCTCTGAAAGAAACTCTTTGGGTATGAGATGGCTGAGTTCAAGGTGACCATCAAATACATGTCGGATGCGCAGTCCAGGAGATTCCAGCCGATGGAAGATGACCTGCCCGAGAGTGCTCCTGAGTCTGAGGAGGAGTCTGAGGAAGATGAGGACGACTGAGGCCTTCAGCACCATCAGCACAGGCTTCACCACACAGGACTCACTAGGACTCCACTGCCTTCTGCAGGGAGTCTCTATTTATTTTGGTATAGATGAAGAGGGGAGAGGCTATTTCCAAAGAATAAAATTGAGACCACCGCAAGAGACCTTTGTAAGTAAAAGCCCTTGGGTTTGTGCTCCATTCAGACCCTAGGATTTCTTGTTTATCAGGCAAGCTACTGGTGTCCTGACCCTGTGGGACCACTCCTGCCCTGGGAGCATAACAGCTCTGGGGTGGCCCAGAGCAACCCCTCAGCGGGGCTTCCTCCTGTCTAGAGGCCTTTACTTCCCACAGGGAATTCCTGAAAACATTTGGATGTCTATAACCACACTCAGAGCTGATTGATGGATACCAACAAGTCCAGGGTCTTTAGACACTTGAGAAAGGTCAGGGACCTGTGGCTCATATCTATAATCCTGAAAGACCCGCGGAGACCCGCACCCAAGGACGCACACAGGGACCACTGGATGCAATAGGCAAGAGGATTTTATTTGGGCATATGCTCGGGCTTCTCAGGTACACGTGACCTCGAGATCCGTGAGGTTCGGGTCAGTGGCTGAGAGCCCCGATCTGTCTCGGGAGTGACTTTTTATACAGTCCTACAGTCCGTTACAACAGAGTCCGCGCTTTTACAGCCAATAAGTTTAAAGTATTACAACCAGGTCTGCACGCAGGCAGCCAATCCTTGTGAAACAAATTATACATTTTGACCAATTATCATTTAGATAGAGTACAATAGAGTGTACGTGCTGAGTTACACATCTCCGGCCCCTGGTATGGGAAAACAACCCTAATTTAGTTAACACATGTTGTTTAGTTGTTTATTCTTTTCAAGGTGGCCTAGGATGCTGGTTAGCTGCAGGATTCAGATAACAGGCCATGGGCAGTTGCCCTTTGCCCTAATCCCAGGCCTCGAGGACGAGGAGGGGTCTTGCAAGCAACCTCCCAGGGAAAGTGTTACATGGCGGGGTTTAAACAATTTGTACAGAGACCAGAAACAGCTTGGTCAGGCACAGAAGTCTGCTCCTTAACTATATGGGTTAGCAGGGTCTTCGCTCTGAGTAGCACATTCCAATGGGCCCGGGTCCTGGGGAAAATGTCCCTTGTCCTGTTATAGAATTAGCTCCTTTCAAGGCCTGGATGGTGCTACTGCCGGCTAGTTGTTGATTACAGATAGCAGAGCAAACGGGACGTTACAGATAACAGAACAAGCAGGACATGGGCTAAGCTTGTAAAAAGTACTACCATGGGGAAGGGGCAGGGTCAGGTTTTACACAAGTTCCTGCCCAGTTATGAGAGATACAGGTATTAGTAAGGCGTGCTTACAAACTATTAAAAAGCGCCCTCATTCTGAAGCAGCAACCGTCTTGTTGTCCATTAAGCTGCCCAGGGTATGAAGATGAAAAATAACTACCCCTAGACCCAAAATTATTCCCCATCAGTAAGCAGAATAAAAATCCCCAAGGACCCAGTGACTGCACAAACAGGAACTTCTGAGCCCTAGTCAACCATCGTTTACACAGGTGTCCATAAGCTCCAGGAACTAGCCTATTTGGTGTCAAAATTAGACTGCACGTATAGCATTGTATAACATTAGTTTCCCAAACCATAAAACTACTCTCTGACAGTTGAATGGGACCCTGCGTCTGAGAACTTCCTGTTGGTTTCCACCAGCCTGGGAAGCTCCCCAATCCCCATCTTATCTCATCCGACCACCTGATAGGTGTAAATCTGTGACATTTGCCTTTGAGGAGACTGTGTAAACCCTGACTGTCAGCCTCTCCCCTGCACTTCACAGCATCACTGCTTTGAGGTGTGAGTGAACAAGTTGCTTGCCAGCTCCCTTAATCTATGGCCAACATGCCACCGTTCCTTAGTTAGCAAAAGCATGAGTTAAACTTTAAGATGACAGCACTATGGTTCTGACCTGGGATCTTTCAATCCTTGCTACCCTGGAGGCTGAGATCTGAGGGGTCAGATCAAAGACACCCTTGGCAAGACAGTCTGGGAGACTTAACTCCAGTTAACTGCCAGAAAGATGGAGGCAGAGCTGTGGCTCAAGTGGTAGAGCATCTATCCCCTGAGTTCAAACCCCAGGACCACTAACCCAAAGAACAAGGGGTAGAAGAGATGGTGATATCAAGTAACATTTTATGTTGGCCTGCATGAGTGCTGGGGGACACAGTCTGGTGGTAGCACATTTACCTACTACTTCCATCCCTAGCTCCTCAAGAAAATAATTTTCTGTGAGTTTGGCAGAGTAACAACTCAATAGTGAAGGGCTTGCCTGACTTGGGTGAGCCCTAGGTGCTGTGGCAGTATCCCCCAAAAGAAGGTAACCTGTCTCAGAAAATAACCTGTTACGAGGCTCAAACTATGAAGACAGGTGTAGAAGCCATGGAACCTGTGACCCTTCTCATACCACTCACTCCATGAATCTCTTCTCCGTGTACTTTGTGATAATACCTTTTATAATAAAACAACAATTTCCTGAGTGCATTAATGGCACCCCTAAATTTGCAGTAGGTCACAGAAGGGCAGGGAAAACATTGAATCCACCACATTAACATCCACAGCCAGAAACAGCTCTAACACTATACATAGCTCTTTCTAGCATGCACAGCCAGCCCCACAGATGAGACAAGCCAGGCTGGGGCAGCAGGGGTGGGTCTAAAGAGACCCTACAACCTCTGACAATGTCCTCACAATGGTCCCTCAAACTCCCAACTTAGGAGAGAAAGCCACCAGACACAGATAGCTCAGGAGCTGCCAACTTTATTCACTAGAGGCAGACCTCAGCCAGCCACCAACTGGGTGCATTGGGAGGAAGTAGAAGAAAACGATCAGCAGGGATGAGCAGGGTCAACTCCAGGTGGAAGAGACACCAGGTAGTCAGCTATCTGCAGTCCCACTCAGGTCGAACCTAGCGGAAGTAGTTGGGACACTGGTGGGCAACCAGTGTCCAGGCTTCATCAAAGGCTTCCACAACTTCTGGCTTCAGGGGCCCTTGCTCAATGACAGCCAAGTTCTGCTCCAGTTGTTCCACGCTGGACATGCCCAGGATGACTGCGTCCCCATGGGCAGCCTGCAAGAACACCATGTTAGCAACAGCCTTCCTCCACCTGCAGCTCAAGTCACCTGCCCCTCCCTGCAGCACTGCCAATATTTTTCCTTATGCCTGTACTATTCCAGAAGGAGTTGTCTAGCCAAAACTGTGTTGACACCAGCACACAGGCAATTCAAGAATTCATGTTGACTTCAGGCTGGCTGTAGCCATACTACCTTCACCGAGCTGGATAAAGGGTGAGGGACACTACACCCTGTGACAAGAATATGGGGAGGCCCCAGCCACAGAGAACTTGATGCTGCCTCCAGAGCATAGGGGAAGGGATGAAGTTTAAATGCTAATGGCATTTAAATTTTCTAGTTCAAGCCAAATCTATGTTTATGCCATTCTAAGGGGAGCTCCATGAAATAGCAGAGTAAGACTCCCTAAGGCATGTTAAAACTGAGAGGCTCATACTTAATAGGGCCACTGGGGAAAAGTGTAACCTGGGCTACCTGGACACTTCAGAAGAAAAAAAAAAGTCATCTGTACCAAAAGAGACTAGCTGGGAAATCCTAAAGGTCCCACTCCCCATCCCATCCCCCCAAACCCTGCACCCAGGACAGCCAGGCTACCTCCAGCTGGGAGTGGTGGTACATCCACCTCAAGGCAGCTGATGCCATGCTGGGGGCACTGGAGCCATAGGCAGCCTGCAGGGCCTTCTCCACCAGGGTGATGGCTTTGAAGTTGTTCTCCTTCCAGTAACTGAGCAGGACACAGGAACAAGGGTCAGGACTCTGGAGACTGTCCAGGGCAGCCCAGTTCCCAGAGCCCTGAGACACCTGGATGCTCAGGACCACCTGAGCACATCCAGGTTCCCAGGTGCCTGAGCAGACAGAGATTTCATCTAGGGAGGGAGCCATGCAAGGACAAGAACTGTTCTCCACGGAGGCACACCCCACCTGAGAAAGCTTCAGTCACAGCAGTGCATGCAGCTCACACACAAGATCTGATGAGTCTCCACTTATGACTGGACATTTCAAGAGGGCTAGCCTGGGAATCTCCTGCAGAAAGCCTGGCTTAAGAGGTCTTTCCCTCCCACTTGCAAAAGGGTCACAGTGTGCTCAGAAAAATGACCTAGCAGACACCTGCAAATTTGTCAATAACAGCTTTCTAGAGTGAACAGAAAGAATGGGAACAGGTCAATACTTTGAGACACCACAGTCAATGATGGGAAAGAAAAGCTGAAAGAGATTCAGGAAGTTGCCTCTGACACTGGGTTATTAAGGCCCACGTAGATCAACCTTAAGCCGGGCACTGGTGGCTCATGCCTGTAATCCCAGCTATTTAGGAGGCTGTGGTCTAAGGACCAAACTTGGAAGCCACCCAAAGGAAGGAAAGCTTGAATCCCTTTACCTCCAGCTAACTACTAAAAAGCCAGAAGTGAAGATGTGCTTCAAATGATAGAGAAGTAACTTTTAGCACAAAACTCAGGGACAGTGTTCAGGCCTCAAATTTAAGCCCAGGGAAAAAAGATCAGTCTCCTAAAAATAAAACCAACAAATAAGTCGGACTCTAAAATGAATCAGCTTTTGTGTATCTATTTGAGTGTAGGTTTGCTAGAACAGAGGTGGGCCAATGTCCCTTAGCTTTAGTGCTTTGTGCTGTCATTCTGTCATTGAACCATACTTCAGTGTTCATGTCCAACTTTGTTGCTGGTTAGAGACAACAGTCTCAGACTTAACTGTCTAAGCTGGCTTCCAAGTGAGATCCTTAGATCTCAGTCTCCT